>NC_062216.1:79968491-80272741 GCF_902686445.1 Sciurus carolinensis
TCCATATAGGCTGATATTCTGCTAAAAGTCTCCCAAAGGAACCTCTTTGCTCATTGACGGGAAAAGAAATTTGTCATTTCAACTTGGAACACATATTTTCATCATTTCATCATTTTGTTGGTGGGAATAAATTGAAAGTTATCCAGCTGGATGTGTCACTTTACAAGAACATTACCAAGTAACAAAAGATTTATTCAAATATTTAATTGGAAGGAAATACATCTGGAATAAGTTTTATTGGAATTCATATAAAAAGAAAAGCGAATCCATTAAAGCTAATATCATAAACAGTTGAATTTATCTGGAACCAGAAATATTAACAAATTGGAACCCAGACATCCTAACTTTTTTCCCTGCATAAAGCCAGATGAATTTCCCAATTTATATGGCAATTACACTTTATTATTTTAGGTAGAGCTTTATTTTCAGCCAGTATTTTAGAGACAGATCACTCAAATTACCTAATTTGGTTTCTTTACTCCCTCCTCCTTAAAAAACAAACTAAAAGAAATTAGTAAGGGGCATTTTCTTGTATTCAAAATACAACCTCCTATTGAGACCAGCAAGTCAGCAGAATTTCAGTGCATTTGGTTTCTAGTTACTAAATGATCAAGAGATGCTACTTTTGCCTTTAGATGTCAACGTAGATTCCATTGATCAAGTAATCGAGTCTCGAGTACCGTTTCCTACGAAGGGATTCTGAGAGCATCCTGCCCAAGAGAATGAGGCCTATCACCAGGAACAGAACACCAAAGAGCAAGGTACCCATAAGAAGCCACTTTTCAAATGGAAGGCTATGTGGGCTTTCTGGAACTCTGTTCAGTGATGAACTGACTACACTGGCCTTCCCATTGTTCTGAGAAATAGTATTTGTAGCAGAAGACTCCACATTTGACAAAGAAAGTGCAGCAGATTTATGCCCAGACCCTACATTTGAAGTCAGCATTTCTCTAAAGGGCACAGTTTCTGAGGTGCCTGTCGAGTCTGTAGATGCTTGAAAGATGGTAATTGGAACTGCTACTGTAGTCTTAGCTTGAGGTGTAACCATGGCAAATGTAAAAACTGTGGAAATGGGGGCTTTGGTCTGCTGAGAGGTGACAGTGGTTACAGGTGACATTGTGGTGGCCACCCATGGTTGAAAAGTCACAGAGGGTCTCACTGAAGTACTGGTAAGTGGAAGAACTACAGGTTTCACAGTAGCAGCGATGTTAGGCAGAGAAGCAACAGCCACTGGAGCCGGGAAGGTAGTTGCATTTTCAGGCAGTGGATGAGCTATTTCTAGTTCTGAGGAAAACTGTGAATTCTGAGAAAGGACATTCTCTTTATAAACAGGAACCCGTGTAGTCGTTTGATCAGTCTTGAATAGTTTTTGCAAGTTATCCGGAGAGCCGGATTCCTGAGAAAGTGCACCTCTCCATAAGAGATCAGTGGACTTCGAATTACCTGTCAGAGGAGAGAGAGTGGGAGCAACCGCTTGTGAAGACTGGCCATGGAAGAGATCATCTTCTTGTACTAACTCTTGGTGTGGCAAATCAGGTCCAGTCAAAGATGGAAAATCTGAAAATGTAAAGAAAATAAAAGGAGACTTAAATATATCCATGCTAGGGTGGGTTAAAAAATATGACGTATCAGCTTGTTAATACATCTTCAAACTGATAACCCATACTTGTTTTTTTTTTTAATTGGGGAATTGAATGCAGGGCCTGGTGTGCTAAGAAGCAAGCACTCCACCTATAAGCTGCATCCCTGGCCCTGATACTTGATATTCCATTGAAATGTGTACAAAAAGGAAAAACACAAGTTGCTAAATCAGAATCTGATAATACCACCCCTCTACCCAAAGCTGGGGTTTATTTCTACTCTGACAGAACGAAAGAAATGTGTGGAAGCACATCAGGTAAATTAAGAAAAAGGTAGGAGCAGTAAAGCAGGGGGCTAGGAGGAGCTTGGCATGGGCAACAAGAAGGTTAGGAAGATGGGGATGGCTAAGGGGCTGGGGCCAGGGCAGAGAGCTGAGTCAAGGTGACATGGGCAGGTGAGGATGCTGCTGTGAGGCATGAGCTCCTACAGGACACGCCAGCTGGGAATTGGATGACAAGTAATTATTAGGGCAGATTTCACAGTATAGGCACAGGGCAGGCAAGAAAGGATATGCAGAAACTGGTAAAGTGAGGTGCTGGGTTCAGCAGGAAAGAACTGAACTGAGTCCTGTGATGTTACTTTTAACAGGGAGGAGGAGGAGAGAGCTGGGTCTACTCTCCTCTTAGCACACTCAACCAGGGCAGCAGCAGAAGGTTGATGACATTTCTCAACCAAACAGCAGGGATGCACAGTTCCAGCACTATACTCAGGAGGAAGGCTACATGGGAGATTTAATTTTGACTCTCAAAGCATAGAACTTAGAGTCAAGGTCTTAGGTTATAAGGAGGATGCAAGCAACATTTGACATTATGATGGTCATAGTGAGGATATAAAGAGCAGAAAATTTTAAAGTGCTGATTCCTGTGGAGGAAGAACCAGCCTCAGATGTGTTCCTGCTAGAGAAAGCTTAGACTTTCGCTCTTTGTCATACACACCATTTATTACAGCTCAAACTGGAAAAGCTTGTCAAGGCAATTGAGTGCAGCAAATGATCATCTGAATTACTCTGTATTACTCTGCTACTTGGCTAGACATTTTGCTTAGATTAGAACTACGGAAAACACAAGGAAAGAAACTGAGGAAATTCCTGGCTTCACTCTCTCCTTTTCTTCCTCAAGTCCCATCCATATCAGTTTCTAAACTAGTCCTCTCCTCTCTCCTAACAGATCCAGGAGTAACTTCATACTTGTAATATCTTGTGACTACTCCCTAAGCCTCACACCCCTAGGTGGTCCTTTAGAACTACCAATTATTAATCCATCTAGGACAGGGGTCTGCAAACCATGGACCAATGGCCAAGTCTGGCCTGCTGCCTGTCATTGTATGGCTTAAAAGCCAAGAATGGTTTTTTACATTTTTTAAATGGTTGGAAAAAATCAAAACAAGAATAATATTTTGGAGGGTTCAAGATGGCGGACTAGAGGGCGGCTGCATTTCATGTTGCTCCAGGACTCAAGATTCAAAAGAGGAGATAGTGACTTGGGACCAACTCAAAGCCGCCCGGGGAGTTTCTCCCATAGGGGAGGCGTCCCCGAAGGGGCAGTAGCCCTGGAACGCAGAGAACTTTGTGAAGTACAGTGACTCGGCGGGTCGCCCCTCCCCCGCCGGAGCGGTAAAAACGGACAGCGAAGCGGAGCGAAAAAATGGCGGATTGAAGTTTCCAGGACCGCGGGCAGATTCTCTAACCTAAGGAGACTCGTCTGCGAAGGGTGAGGCTCTCAAGCCCAGGAGGGAGGTCCGGGCCCCTGGGAACGTTGCCTGCAAAGGCTACCCCTGCCCAGGCGGCAAGACACACCTCCCCTGCTGGAGCAGTGAACTCAGAAAGCGGGGATCTTTGCAAGGGAGGTTGTGCGACACACTGCTTGGTTTTGAAGCGATCTGCCAGGGCTCCAGCGGCTGCCAGAGAAAGAGTGGGGCGGCGAGTTGTTTGGATCCAGCAACCGCCTGAGCAACGGGGAGGGGGCTGCCCAGAGGAGGTGGAGGTACGCAGTGAGTGCCTTGGTCTCCAAGCGCCCACACCTGGAGGAAGAGACGAGCGACGGGTCACTGGGGCTTGGAGCATATGTACGAGGCTCCAAGTGACTGCTCAGAGGGCGGGTCGCATAGCCAGGCGATTAGGTGCATAGCAAGGTCCGGTCCAGGGACCTAGGCACCTTTTCTTGAATGAACTACACAGAGACAAACTGAGGGGCGAAGTGAAGGTTCCAGGACTTCAGGCAGCGTCTCTGAGAAGGGACAACCTAAGGAGACTCGTCTACGAAGGGTGAGGCTCCCAGGCCCAGGAGGTAGGTCTGGGCCCCTGGGAAGGCTGCCCTGCCCAGGCAGTAAGACACATCTACCCTCATTGGAACAGTGAGCTCGGAAAGTGGGAGACCTTGCAGAGGAGGCCGAGCAGCACACCGCTTGGTTTTTTGGTTTTTTGGACCAATCTGCCAGGGCTCCGGGGGCTGCCAGAGAAAGAGTTGGGTGGCGAACTATTTGGATTCAGCAACTGCCTGAACAACGGGGAGGGGGCTGTCCTGAGGAGGTGGAGGTGCGCAGTGAGTGGCTTGGTCTCCAAGCGCCCACACAGAACACCTGCCTGGAGGAAGAGACGAGTGACGGGTCACTGGGGCTTGGAGCATATGTACGAGGCTCCAAGTGACTCTTCAGAGGAGGGGTCGCATAGCCAAGTGATTAGGTGCAAAGCACGGTCTGAGCCGGGGATCTAAGCACCTTTTCTTGAAAGAGCTACACAGAGACCAGCTGAGGGGTGGAGCGAAGGTTCCAGGACTGTGGGCAGCTTCTCTGAGGAGGGGCCACCAAAGGAGACTCGTCTGCGAAGGGCAGGGCTCCCAAGCCCAGGAGGTAGGTCCAGGCCCCTGGAAACGCTGCTTGGGAAGGCTGCCCTGCACAGGCGGTAGTTGTGGACTGAGGAGAACCTCTAGGAGGGGAACGGACTAGTGAGACCTCCCCACCGGGTGGGTCTTCCCCGCAGAGTGAGGTTTTCCCACAAAGACAGTAAAACCAGAGACACAGGCCCAAACAGGCATTGCCTTAGCCCGCAGTCTAGCTCCCCTTTGGATGACCATTGGTCAACAAGTAGAGGCACCTCTGCCCTCTAGCAGGGAATATACCCCACCTGAAGACCACCACCCCTAGAGAGGCAGCTACCTAGGGGAACACCGAAGTATCAACTTCCTCTAAGACTTCAGGCTACTGAAGGATAAGAGGGGATACACTAGCAATCTTCAGGGACATTATAAGTCAATAGAGGAAATCTGCAACATCTCTGCAGTCCACTGATACCTGAACAATATGAGAAAACAAGGGAAGAAAATGCCTCAAACAAATCTGGATGTTATATCAATAAAATCCAATGACAGCATGGCAGAAGAAATGTCAGAAAGGGAGTTCAGAATGTACATAATCAACATGATAAGGGAAGCAAACGATGAAATGAAAGAGCAAATGCAGGCATTGAATGAACGCACCAATAGACAGTTAAAAGAGCAAATACAGGAAGCAAAAGACCATTTCAATAAAGAGTTAGAGATATTGAAAAAAAACCAAACAGAAATCCTTGAAATGAAGGAAACAATAAACCAAATTAAGAACTCCATAGAAAGCACAACCAATAGGATAGAACACCTGGAAGACAGAACCTCAGATATTGAAGACAAAATATTTAACCTCGAAAACAAAGTCGAACAAACAGAGAAGATGGTAAGAAATCATGAACAGAATCTCCAAGAACTATGGGATATCATGAAAAGGCCAAATTTGAGAATTATTGGGATTGAGGAAGGCTTAGAGAAACAAACCAAAGGAATGAACAACCTATTCAATGAGATAATTTCAGAAAATTTCCCAAATCTGAAGAACGAAATGGAAAATCAAGTTCAAGAGGCTTACAGGACTCCAAATACACAAAATTACAACAGACCCACACCAAGGCACATTATAATGAAAATACCTAACATACAAAATAAAGACAGAATCTTAAAGGCTGTGAGAGAAAAGAACCAAATTACATTCAGGGGGAAGCCAATACGGATATCAGCAGATTTTTCAATCCAGACCCTAAAAGCTAGAAGGGCCTGGAATAACATTTTTCAAGCCCTAAAAGAAAATGGATGCCAACCAAGAATCTTATACCCAGCAAAACTTACCTTCAGATTTGACAACGAAATAAAATCCTTCCATGATAAACAAAAGCTAAAAGAATATACAAAAAGAAAGCCAGCACTACAGAACATTCTCAGCAAAATATTCCATGAAGAAGAAATGAAAAACAAAGAAGCAAATCAGCAAAGGGAGGAGATATCCTAAAGGAACTCTCAAATAAAGAGGAACCAAGTCGTGTCAAAAATAAGCAAATAAATGAATAAAATGAGTCAAATGACCGGGAATACAAATCATATCTCAATAATTACCCTGAATATTAACGGCCTGAATTCATCAATCAAAAGACATAGACTGGCAGATTGGATAAAAAAGAAAGATCCAACAATATGTTGCCTGCAAGAGACTCATCTCTTAGAAAGAGATACCCAAAGACTAAAGGTGAAAGGATGGGAAAAAACTTACCATGCACATGGACCCAGCAAAAAAGCTGGGGTATCCATCCTCATTTCAGATAAAGTGGACTTCAAGCCAAAGTTAATCAGAAGGGATAAAGAAGGACATTTCATAATGCTTAAGGGAACCATAAATCAGCAAGACATAACAATCATAAATATCTATGCCCCAAACAGTGGCTCACCCATGTATGTCAAACAAATCCTTCTCAATCTCAGAAACCAAATAGACCACAATACAATAATACTAGGTGATTTTAACACGCCTCTCTCTCCACTGGACAGATCTTCCAAACAAAAATTGAATAAAGAAACCTTAGATCTCAATAACACAATCAATAATTTAGACTTAACAGACATTTATAGAATATACCATCCAACGAAGAGTGAATACACTTTCTTCTCAGCAGCACATGGATCCTTCTCTAAAATAGACCATATATTATGCCACAAAGCTAATGTTAGCAAATACAAGAAGATAGAGACACTTCCTTGTATTTTATCAGACCATAATGGATTGAAACTAGAAATAAATGAAAGAGCAAAAAACAGAAATTACTCCAACACCTGGAGATTAAACAATATGCTATTATATGAGGAATGGATAACAGAAGATATTAGGAAGGAAATTAAAAAATTCTTAGAGGTAAACGAGAACAAAGAAACATCGTATCAAAATCTCTGGGACACTATGAAAGCCGTACTTAGAGGAAGATTTATTTCATGGAGCGCATTTAATAAAAGAAGTAAAACTCAAAAAATAAATGAACTAACACTACAGCTCAAAGCCCTAGAAAAAGAAGAACAGACCAACACCAGAAGTAGTAGAAGACAGGAAATAGTTAAACTCAGAGCTGAAATCAACGAAATTGAAACGAAAGAAACAATACAAAAAATTGACAAAATAAATAGTTGGTTCTTCGAAAAAATAAACAAAATTGATAAACCTTTAGCCACACTAACAAAGAGAAGACGAGAGAAAACCCAAATCACCAAAATTCGGAATGAACAAGGAAGTATCACAACAGACACGACTGAAATACAAAACATAATTAGAAGCTATTTTGAAAATCTATATTCCAACAAAATAGAAAATTTCGAAGATATCAACAAGTTTCTAGAGACCTATGAATTGCCTAAACTAAACGAGGAGGACATGCACAATTTAAATAGACCAATTTCAAGTAATGAAATAGAAGAAGTCATCAAAAGCCTACCAACAAAGAAAAGTCCAGGACCTGATGGTTTCTCAGCCGAGTTCTACAAAACCTTTAAAGAAGAGCTCATTCCAATACTTTTCAAAGTATTCCATGAAATAGAAGAGGAGGGAACCCTCCCAAACTCATTCTACGAAGCCAATATCACCCTGATACCTAAACCAGACAGAGACACATCGAGGAAAGAAAATTTCAGACCAATTTCCTTAATGAACATCGACGCAAAAATTCTCAACAAAATTTTAGCAAATCGCATACAAAAATGTATTAAAAAGATAGTGCATCATGATCAAGTGGGTTTCATCCCAGGGATGCAAGGTTGGTTCAACATCAGGAAATCAATAAACGTAATTCACCATATCAACAGACTTAAAGTCAAGAACCACATGATTATTTCAATAGATGCAGAAAAAGCATTTGATAAAATACAGCACCCCTTCATGCTCAAAACACTAGAAAAAATAGGGATAGTGGGAACGTTCCTTAACATTGTAAAGGCCATCTATGCTAAGCCCATGGCTAATATTATTCTTAATGGTGAAAAACTGAAAGCATTCCCCCTAAAATCTGGAACAAGGCAGGGATGCCCTCTCTCACCACTCCTATTCAATATCGTCCTTGAAACTCTAGCCAGAGCAATTAGACAGACCAAAGAAATTAAAGGGATACGAATTGGAAAAGAAGAACTCAAACTATCCCTATTTGCTGATGATATGATTATATACTTAGAGGAACCAGGAAATTCCACCAGAAAACTCTTAGAACTCATAAGTGAATTCAGTAAAGTAGCAGGATACAAGATCAATGCTCATAAATCCAATGCATTTTTATACATAAGTGATGAATCTTCAGAAAGAGAAGTTAGGAAAACTACTCCATTCACAATAGCCTCAAAAAAAATAAAATACTTGGGAATCAATCTCACAAAAGAGGTGAAAGACCTCTACAATGAGAACTACAGAACACTAAAGAAAGAAATTAAAGAACACCTTAGAAGATGGAAAGATCTCCCATGTTCCTGGATAGGCAGAATTAATATTGTCAAAATGGCCATACTACCAAAAGTGCTATACAGATTCAATGCAATTCCAATTAAAATCCCAATGATGTACCTTGCAGAAATAGAGCAAGCAATTATGAAATTCATCTGGAAGAATAAGAAACCCAGAATTGCTAAAGCAATCCTTCGCAGGAAAAATGAAGCAGGGGGTATTGCAATACCTGAACTTCAACTTTACTACAAAGCAATAGTAACAAAAACGGCATGGTATTGGTACCAAAATAGACAGGTAGATCAATGGTACAGAATAGATGACACGGACACAAACCCAAACAAATATAATTTCCTCATACTAGACAAAGGGGCCAAAAATATGCAATGGAGAAAAGATAGCCTCTTCAACAAATGGTGCTGGGAGAATTGGAAATCCATATGCAACAAAATGAAAATAAACCCATATCTCTCACCGTGCACAAAACTAAACTCAAAATGGATTAAGGACCTCGGAATCAGACCAGAGACCCTGCATCTTATAGAAGAAAATGTAGGTCCAGATCTTCAACATGTCGGCTTAGGACCAGACTTTCTCAACAGGACTCCCATAGCACAAGAAATAAAAGTAAGAATCAACAACTGGGATAGATTCAAACTAAAAAGCTTTCTCTCAGCAAAGGAAACTATCAGCAATGTGAAGAAAGAGCCTACAGAGTGGGAGAAAATCTTTGCCAATCATACTTCAGATAGAGCACTAATCTCCAGAATCTATAAAGAACTCAAAAAACTCAACACCAAGACTACAAATAATCCAATCGACAAATGGTCTAAGGAAATGAACAGACACTTCACAGAAGAAGACCTACAAACAATCAACAAACATATGGAAAAATGTTCAACATCTCTAGTAATAAAAGAAATGCAAATCAAAACCACCCTAAGATTCCATCTCACCCCAATCAGAATGGCGATTATCAAGAACACAAGCAACAACAGGTGTTGGCGAGGATGTGGGGAAAAAGGTACACTCATACATTGCTGGTGGGGTTGCAAATTAGTGCAACCACTCTGGAAGGCAGTATGGAGATTCCTTAAAAAACTTGGAATGGAACTACCATTTGACCCAGCTATCCCACTCCTTGGCCTATACCCAAAGGACTTAAAATCAGCATACTACAGAGATACAGCCACATCAATGTTCATTGCTGCTCAATTCACCATAGCCAGATTGTGGAACCAACCTAGATGCCCTTCAGTTGATGAATGGATAAAGAAACTGTGGCATATATATACAATGGAATATTACTCAGCCATAAAGAATGATAAAATTATGGCATTTGCAAGCAAATGGACGAAATTGGAGAATATCATGCTAAGTGAGATAAGCCAATCTCAAAAAACCAAAGGAAGAATGATCTCGCTGATAAGTGGATGATGATACATAATGGGGTGTGGGAGGGGTTAGTTTTAGGGTTAGAGTGAGGGTTAGGGAGGGGGGCAAGAATGGGGGAAGGAAGGACTGTATAGAGGGAAAAGAGGGATGGGAGGGGTGGGGGGAAGGGGAAAAAAATAACAGAATGAATCAACCAACATCACCCTATGTAAACGTATGATTACACAAATGGTATGCCTTTACTCTATGTACAAACAGTGAAAGAACATGTATCCCATTTGTTCACAATAAAAAAAAAAAAAAAAAAAAAAAAAAAAAAAAAAAAAGAATAATATTTTGTAACATATGAAAATTATATGATATTCAAATTTTAGTGTCCATTAATAAAGATTTACTGGTACATATGTTCATTTGTTTATATGTTATCTATGGCTGCTTTTGTACTATGAGGACAAAGGTAAAATGGTACAAGAGATCACATATGGCCCATACTGCCTAAAATACTGGCCTCAAAAGTCTAAAATACTATTCACACCTTGACAGAAAACATTGACAGACAGCTGCTCTAGGATATACCACTCTAAAGTAGAATTTGGATGCCTGAAGTTCCTTTTTCCTCTAACAATGAAGAATAAGAGCGTTTTTAGTATAGATAATACTACACACATTCACAGCATCAACATGAGAAAACCATCTCTATCTTTAGAGAGAATTTATTAAAAAAAAAAAAAAAGACTTGATGGGTGTAGCTTAGTGTAGAGCACTTGTCTAGCATGCACAGGGCCTTGAGTTTGATCTTTAGCACAAAAAAAAAAAAAACAAAAAAAACAGATGATGATGATGACTCAATATATTTCATTTTAAAGCTTGAGGGGGAAAAAAAAAAAGAGAGATTTAATAGGTAAATACCCTCTGATGTGTGTGATATCACAAGGTAAATAAGGTCATTGACAAGAATGATTGACATAGCTATTTTCTTTCTCAAGCATGCAAGCTCAGAAATAAAGCAAAGCCAGGGCTAGTCCCCACCAACCCCCCCCCTTTTTTTTTTTTTGGTACCAGGGATTGAACTCAGGGACACATAACCACTGATCCACATCCCCAGTCACCCCTCCCCTATTTTTTGAGACAGGGTACTGGGGACTGACCTAAGGGGCACTTGACCACAGATCACATTCTCAGCCCTATTTTGCGAGAAAAGGTCTTACTGAGTTGCTTAGTACCTCACTTTTGCTGAGGCTGGCTTTGAACTCTTGATCTTCCTGCCTCCTACCTCAACCTCCTGAGCAGCTGGCATTACAGGCATGCACCACTGTGCCCAGCTTCGTTTCATTTCCTGATGAGATTCTTGTATTGGCAATGTTCCTAGAAGCACAAAGGGATCCTCCACACCTGCTCCATTTAACTCTTCTGCTGATGTTTGTACTGAGATGTGGCACTTTCTCTTGGTCTCAGAGATGAACCATAGAGGGAACTGAGAAACAGTCTTCTGCTCTCAACTCTTTTGAGTTTGATTTTCCAAGAGACTTCACTGAGTCAAAAAACGAGGGACTGCCCATCATCCCGATGACTCAGGAGACTGAGGCAGGAGAATCACAAGTCTGAGACCAGTCTCTGCAACTTAGCAAATCTCTGCCTCAAAATAAAATTTAAAAAGGACGGAGATGTAGTTCAGTGATAGAACACACTTGGGTTCAATCCCCAGTACTGCCTCTCCTTCACAAAGAGGGACTAGTTTATGGAAATTAGTTGAGTAGACTCCCAATTTATTCTAGTTCTGAATTCTAGTCTTTCAGTCCTGAGTAGAAATTACATACCTTAAACCATAAAAAATAATTAAATAAACCAAATTGTGATGGTTTTATAGAATGAACAGTCCACTGTCATCTTTCAAACTTTAAGTTGTAAATATTAGTCAGTCAAATATAGGAAATAAGAGTTTCTCCAGATATAAACCATTGAACAAATATCTACATTTAATTTTGCTTCAAGTAGGAGAGAGATAATTTTTAAAAATACAAACATATCCTCTTGTTCAATATGTCCCCAAACTGATATTTGATTATTTATTTTGGTGGTACTGAGGATTGAACTCAGGGCCTCACGAATGCTAGGTAAGCATTCTACCACTAAGTTATACCCCACCCTTTATTTATTTATTTACTTATTTAATTAATTTTTTATTTTGGGGACAGGGTCTTGCTAAGTTGCCCAGGGCAGCCTCAAATTTGCAATCTTCCTGACTTAGCTCCCTGAGTAGCTGGAATTACAGGAGCATGCCAGTAATTTGTTTTTAATGGGGTACTCTTGATCTATCAACATGGGTATTTTCATAAATAAAATTAAGAACATAACTTTTACACATCCTGTAGAGATAAACAGTTCTTTGCATGGTAGGACTTGTGCCACTTTGCCTGATATGTCCATCAACCTGCTCTGGGCTGATGATGCCCCCTGGTGGCTGACATAAGAATGGTTTGAGTCTAATTTCACTTAATTGTCTTGCACATGCCCCCAGAATGTTTATACACATGCCAAGCTCCCTTTCCTCCCTTTCCCACTGATGAGGATCTTTACCACATATTTCCTCTTTCATAGCATATTATAAAAACAATAACATTATAGAATTATCATAAACTTTAAAAAACAAATTCAACTACAATTTCTATCATATCCCAGCAACAGATTATTATTTATACAAAGAACGCTGCATGCTCCTGTTTAAAGGAATGACTGATACTGTTTCTGGTTCATGAACAAAATGCAAACACAGGTTCACCTGGAAGACAAAGCAGAGTCAGCACCCAGGCAGTGTCCGGGGCAGTATCATTCCCCAAAGAACCTCACACTTAATGCAGGCAAGAGAGAAATCCTTGATTCCACTCCACTTCTCGACCCTAAAACTGCTCTCCTCAGATTTTGCCTAAGTGGTGTCTCCATCCATTTAGATGCTCAAGTTCAAAACTAGGACTCAATTCTGCCACTTTCCTGGTCCTGGTCCCCCACATTCATGCCATCAGCAGGTCCTGTCAGCTCCACCTCTGGAACAGCCTCTATGTCCACTCCTCCCTCCATCTCCTCTGCCACCTCCCTGATCCACAACACCATTATCTTCTTATTCTCTCCTTACCAGTTTTTTCATTTTTCTTTTGCTGAGAGAGCAGTCAGAGTAAGCACTGAAAAATCACCTTTAAAACATCAGGAGAGGGCTGGGGTTGTGACTCAGTGGTAGGGTGCTTGCTTAGCATGTGTGATGCACTGGGTTCAATCCTTGGCACCACATAAAAATAAACAAATAAAATAAAAGGTATTATGTCTATCTACAACTATAACAAAAACCAACCAACCAAACAAACAAACAAAAAAAACAAGGGACATTCCTACTTAACTTCCAACAACTTCCCAACACTTTCGTAGAATAAAAACTCCTTCCTCTGGCTTGCAAACCTTTATGTGATCTGGGTTCCTGCCTTTTTGCATATCACTCTCTGCACAGCTCATCATGTGTCTGCCAGCTTGAATAAGATGTTTGTTCTTCAAACATTCCAAACCTATCTGTCTGAGGATTAGGGACCTGGAAGGCCTTCCCCTATCTCCTTGCATGTGCTTCTGGTTGTTCAGATTTTAGTTTAGGGATTACTTCTTCATGGATGCTTTCAGCTGATCAAGAGGGTCCACTCAGTAATTCTCTATGACATTATCTGATCCAAAGTCTCTGCAAGGCATTTGTGACTATAATTTTATATTTTATTTTTCTTCATATACACACATCTATATTATTTGTGCATTATAGTTTCCCACAATAGAATTTGTTGTTACATTCTTGTACAGGCACACAATATAACAATACAATTTGGTCAGTTTTGTTCCCCAGTACTCCCCTTTTCCCTCCCCTCCTCCCTCCATATATTTTTCTTGATTATTTGTTTATTCTGGTTATTATCTCTATCCCCTAAATTAAATATCAGAAGTGATAACTTTCTTTTTCATGGTGAGTGTTGCATACTTAGGGAGTAAAAAGTGCTTGGCATGCTGGGCATGGTTGGTGCCCTCCTGTAATCCCAGCAGCTCAGGAAGCTGAGGCAGGAGAATTGCAAGTTCAAAGCCAGCTTCAGCATAGAAGAGAGGCCCTAAGCAATTTAGCAAGATCACATCTCAAAAATAAAATAAAATAAAATAAAAAGCTGAGGATGTGGTTCAATGGTTGAGCACCTCTGATTTCCCTGAGTTCAATCCCTGGTACCACCAAAAAAAAAAAAAAAAAAAGAAAAAGAGTACTTGCTAAATAGGAAATTTGATACTGAATGCATTTCATCCTAAAAAACTTAACATGCCAAAATCTCAGCCAGACATATCCAAATAATTATCTATTTTTAAGCTGTTAATTTTTTACATTCTAAACTAATATGTAAATTTCATAAGTATGGATACTCTTAGTGCTTTGCACAGAATCGAGCACATAGTACATGTTTAGTGAATATTTTTTGAATAAATGTCCCTCCAGGTCTTGATAACAAAATTCAGTGAATTTGATTTCGGATTTTGTGATTATAAAATAATGAGAACTTAATAAAAACATTCTAAAAGTTTATATATTCATATAGGTCTTAACCCTTTGAAAATAGTTGCCCCAGAGACTCATGTACTTCCAGTGTTGTTCACACTGTTCTAAATAAGATCTTTTTTTTTTTTTTTTTTTTTGCGGTACTGGGGATTGAACTCAGGGCCTTGTGTTTGCGAGGCAAGCACTCTACCAGCTGAGCTATCTCCCCAGCCCCTAAATAAGATCTTAAAAACCAAAAGCAAAACAAAAAACCAGACTGGGTACACACATCCATAATCCTAGCTATTCAAACTAAGGCAGAAGAATCACAAGTTTGAGACCAACTTAGGTAACTTGATGAGACTCTGCCTCAAAAGAAAAAATTTAAAAAGGGCAAGGGAAGAAGCTCAGTGGTAGAGTGACCCTGAATTAATTTAATAAAAGTGTTTCGTAAGATAACTGCTCACCTTTTATCATATAAAGGTAAAAACAAAACAAAACAAAATACTATCACTTAGAGGTCTTTCGTTGGAAAACAAATTTTGGTTTAATATAAATTGAATTTCAAGAAGTGAAATACACGTGAAAACTTTTGGTAGTTTTATTTTGATTCTAGTAAAAAATCTTCCATAGAAACCATATCCTTAATTCTAATCCCAAAAGAAAAATAAAAATGCTTTTATTACCTCTGATTATTCTGTAACTCATAAGTCCCTTTGCAGGTTTTAGTGGACAGGCTTCCTCACTGGGACAGAAAAACAGGTAGCAGTTGGGTTGTTCAGCTGTTTTTCTAGTGTCAAAGATCATCAAGTTGCATGCTTTGTCCCCTGAAATGAAAGGTTTTATAAACATAATTTTGAAATAGATTTTCTAAAGAGCAGGGCAAGAAGGAAGAACTTCACTTATTTTGGAATCCAACATAAACACCTTTGTTCAGTTTGTTCACTTGCTTGTTGACTACTGAATCATTTCCTTTTTCTTAGTTTAGTCATGTAAAGCAATTTTAAACGATGTTGGGTTTACAAATATGAGTTAAGATAATTCTTCACAACCAGTTCTTAATAGTACATTTAATTCCCTAGAAGTAAACCTTCCCTTTGTTAAAATATCCCTCAAAATATATATTGATATGCTGACTTTGCAGTCATTACACGACTTAAAACGGGCTGGACATTAAGAAATGGCTCTAACTCTAATGATTTCATGCATCTCTTCTAATCCTGAGGGCATTTCAGACATGTATAAACTGAGTCAGGGTGGAGTGAGTAAATTAGTCATCATAAATACCATGCTTCTTTCCACAAAGGATTTGAGTAGTATATGGAATACAAAGTCCATCTTTATTAATTTTTTAAGCAAACAGGATCTTACTGGGTTCCCCTGGCTGGCTTCCAATGCCTGGCCTCAAACAATCTTCCTGGGATTACAGGTGGATACTAACAAACCTTGCTGCTAATTATTTTTATCAGTAATATGTGAGTCAGCTTTTCATTGTTATGACCAAAATACTTGACAAGGACAATTTGGTGGAGGAAAAGTTTAATTTGGCTCATGGTTTCAGAGGTTTAGTTCATGGTGGGTCAGCTCCATCACTTTGGGCCCAAAGTGAGGCAGCACATCATGGCAGAAAGGTATGGCAGAAGAAAGTTACTTGGTTCATGGCAGCAAAAAATCAGAGAAAGAAAGGTAAAGGACTGCAGGGAAGATAAACCCTTCCAGGGCAAGCCCCCAGTGATCTGTCCCCTCCAGACATGCCCCACCTGCCTACAGTTACCACCCAGTCTGTCCATTTAATCTAGGATGGACTGATTAGGCCACAGGTCTCATAATCCAATCATTTGACCTCTGAATAGTCCTGCATTAGCAGGAGCTTTTGGATGACACCTCATATCCAAACCATAACAAATACCATTCTTCTGGTTTTTATTTCCCTTATCATTTTTACCACTTCTTCTAGACCAGCAATGGCTAGGGATCAACCCTACTCCCCAGGTGAGAAAAAAGAATAGACTCTGCAAGGGTTTTATCACATTATCTCTCCACTACTCAGGGAATAAGAGATATTCATGCTTTTCATTTCACAAAAATGTGTTATGTGCAGTACTTTCTTTTTGGAACTTAGGCAAAATGGAGGATCCATAAGCTTCCCAGACCATATGAAAAATTTTGTGTCCTTTGTGTTTATGTGCATTTTTTAGAGTCCAAGGCTATGATCCAATTATCAAAGTGTCTTTTGAACCTTAAACAGTTAAAAAAAATTGCTCAATAAATGTGGGAGAAGTTTGAGATCCATTAACTGAGATACAGTAAAGGGTAATAGCACTTGTGCTGGTAAAATAAAAGCAGCAAACCCTCATTTCTTGGAATTGAGGAGAAACGCAGTTCCCTACAGTGCCAGGAAATACCCATTTAGTCCGGTTTGCAAATGATGTTTCTATTTCACAAAAAATGTTTTTATCAACATTTAAAGAAAAAAGTAAGAATTTAAAATTACGTCCATACACAGTATCCAAAAACATACTGTTCAGTAAGAGATTACTGAAGGGATTTTTTCCTACTAATACCAAGTATATTGTATCTTTTCCACACCAGTTCTACAATTCTCTGACATCCAACAATTCAATTCAATTCTGACTCTAATAACTAGAATTAGCATCAGACTCCAGGGTTTAAGGACTTAGTCCCACAAGACTGCCCTCTCTTCAGAAGCCAGAAGCAAACATTGGGCCTCCATGTTACAGGACCATCTGTCTGACTGGGGACAAATTCAGGAGTTGCCACAAGCCTACCCTTCAAGTTTGATAATTTACTAGTATGACTCATGGTATTTACTCAGGTAAATACTATATTTACTATTATAGTTGTTTATAAAAGATAAAAATGATTGTGTGTGTGTGTGTGTGTGTGTGTGTGTGTGTGTTGGGGACTGAACCAGGGCTTTGTGCATGCTAAACAGAAAGCTAAATAAATACCTGGATAAAGAGGCATACAGGATGAGGTCTGGAAGGGTGCAGGATCCTCTGTTTTCATGGATTGGGGTACACTACTGTCCTAGCACATGAATGTGTTCACCAAACTGAAAACTCCCCAAATCACATATAGGGGGCTGTATGGAGGTTTTATTACATGATTAATTAAGTTAATGGACACTGTGATTCAACCAATCTCGAGGCCTTCCCTAGAGGTCAGGGGTGGGCTGAATTTCCAAGATTCTGATCAGGTGGCCTTTTTGGCATCAGTACCTATCTAGAAGCAGTCTAGGGACCTGTTAAGAGGAGCTTTGTTAGCACAAGTTCAGGTATGGTTAAAAGGGGCCCATTATAAATAACAAAAGATGTGCTCCTATCACTTAGGAAATTCTAAAAATTTTAGTTCTGTGCCAGGAACCAGAGACAAAGACTACATATATATTTCTTATTATCCTACAATCATTATAGAAAGAAAAGGAAGTAAAGATCTAAGAGCAAACATATGCTTTGATTGGCTAGTAAGTCAAGAAGCACTGGTCCAGGATTTACTAGCTCTTCTAGTTTCCTTAATGGAGAGATCTTGTCTATCTTATTCATGTTTTGTCTACAGCACTTAGAGAGGTGTTAGGTGCTCGATAAATGTAGTTGTTTTTACATTTATAGAATTAGGACAAGTCATAATAAAAACTGGAAAACAAGGGGTTGGGGTTGTAGCTGAGTGGTAGCTTACTTACCAAGCAAGGTTCCATCCTTAGTACCACATAAAAGTAAATAAATAAAACAAAGGTATTGTGTCCATCTACAACTAAGAAAAATTTTTAAAAAAGAAAAAAAAAAAAAAAGAAAAACAACCACTGTTTACTTAGATATATAGTTTTCTTTTCATATATAGTTTGAAAAGAGACTTTTGTGACGTCTAAAATATACAAAGGTATGGTTCAAATGTATCAGCCTCAGTTTTTTTCTGTGACATGTGAATGGTCCCTGCTCCTGTAGAGTCCTACAAGCTTCAATTACCTAGTGGTCAGTGGCTTCATCCTGTGTCATGATAGTTCTAGGGAGGCTGATGAAGCAGAGGTTTTAAGTTTCCATTAAAATGCTGATTTAGTCTATAAATCTAAATGGAATGAGTTATGACTTTTACATTTTTTTTGTACCATGGATTGAATCCAGGGGCACTTAACCAGTGAGCCACATCCCCAGCTCTTTTTTTATTTTGAGACAGGGTCTCACTAAGTTGCCGAGGCTGACTTTAACTCATGATTCTCCTGCCTCAGCCTCCCAAGCTGCATGCACCACAACACCCAGATTAAGACTTTTACTTTTTGTCTCAACTCCTTTGTTTTGTTTACATATTCTTGTAATATTACAGTGTATCCCAGTACTTCATGATGATGGCAGTTAAGTATTTAAATACGATTTTTGTTTTCAATTTCCTAGAGGCCTGTTAAGACATAACACCAATGGTTCTCAAACTCTTGTCTGCCAGTCACTCAAGGGATGTACACACAATTTCATCAGAAAAGCTAACACAGCTTAGGGGAGGGGAAGGCACCCTGTGGAAAATTCTTCTGTGATTTTGTCACCCACCTTTCTACCCCATTGAGAATGACTGATATAAACTGTTCAGTCACATCCACCATGATACTTATGTCATAAAACACAGAACAAAGGGTTGCCATGTTATTTACCTGCTATGTTTTTTGTTGAACAGCAAGAATTAATGCAGTCTTCCAGAGTTATTGTATATGTGGGTTCATTGCCTCTGATTCCCTTAGAAAGAGATGACTGAATGTCAATGATGACATCTTCTAGACTCTTGGTGAGGCAATTCTGACTGGTGGATAGCCGTAGGGTAAGGAAACAAATTATCATCAAAGTGTAAGTCAAGCTCCGTTCTTCCCTGAAGAACATTTTACTTCACTTTAGTCTTGGTCTTTAAAGGTTAAGGATAACTCTTCCTGTGGTCTCAGTTTGCTTCAGGAAGCTTATGCAAATGATGGAACTCCTCTCTAGAACAAAAATAGAAAATCATCAATGAGTTTTGTTTCCTTTAACAAACCAAGGAAGAAATATTTCTCCAAGTCAATGAAAATAACCCAAGTATGTTTTATTTATTTCACCCTTACTATATTTGAGATGAACATTCATTAAAAACTTGGCAAAGAACAAGTAAGTACACATGTACTAGCCTATTGATGATTAAAATCTGACAGTGCCAATGAAGAGGTATAAATAGGAGCCCTGCCTCTGAGTTCTAGTTCTTTCTTGTCTCTCCTAACCAGGAGGGGAGAGGACACAAAATTTCTAGTTACTGATGAAAAAGTGATGTTAGGTTTGAGCATACTTCCTTTCTCAGCAATAACATCATGATTTTAAAATCATCTACTGGGTGGTGGGCATCGCTAAACAATTTGCGTATATTACACTCTTTAATCCTATAGCAGCCCTGCAAAAGAGCCCCCCCCCCCATTTCTTTTGCAGTACTGAGGATGAAGCCCAGGAGTACTCTACCTCTAAGCTAAATCACCAGCGCTTTATGTTTTTTTATTTTGAGACAGGGTCTCACTAAATTGCCCAGACTGGCCTCAAACTGCAAACCTCCTGCCTCAGCCTCTGAGTCACTAGGATTACAGACATGTGCCACCATGCCCTGCAAAAAAAAACAAAACAAAACTTATTTTTACCTCATTGTATAATGAGAAAGTGGAGGAGAAATTTCTTACTGTTGCCTCTCTTTATACACTGGAATGGAGGCAGACAAATCTAATAATCTAAATCTAGCAATTAACTGGTAAGCAGAGGGAATACTCTGGTTCATTTAAGTTTATGGACAGATGTCCTTTTTTGTATCCCTAAAAATACAGATTACACTATGCATAATGCCAACTCCATTGGGAAAGTTGGTTCTTTCTGGAAAAATAAATGTTAAATAAATGTTATTTTATTTATTAAAATAAATGTTAAAGATTATATTAGAATGCCCTCACTCATCCACCCCACATTTCCAGAATAAAAATGTTGACTGAATGATAGTTTAGCACAGAATTACTGCTTCTTTAACCTTTTTTTGGTCACAAATCCTTTGGTAGTCTAAGGAAGGTTAGGATCTATCCTGAGATACATGTTTTAAAAAGCATGAAATGAAATATATAGGATTACTAAGGAAGCCAGTTTTATTGAAAATAATTATCAAAAGTTTTTAAAATGTGCCTAAAATGCTGATGAAAGAAATCAGAGATCTAAATAAATGAAGAGATAGTCCATGTTCATGGATAGGAAGATTCAACATAGTTAAAATGTCAGTTCTTCCCAACTTGATCTACAGATTCAATACATACTCAATCAAATCCCAGCAAACTACTTTGTGGATAACAACAAACAAGCATGAAATGAAATATATAGGATTACTAAGGAAGCCAGTTTTATTGAAAATAATTATCAAAAGTTTTTAAAATGTGCCTAAAATGCTGATGAAAGAAATCAGAGATCTAAATAAATGAAGAGATAGTCCATGTTCATGGATAGGAAGATTCAACATAGTTAAAATGTCAGTTCTTCCCAACTTGATCTACAGATTCAATACATACTCAATCAAATCCCAGCAAACTACTTTGTGGATACCAACAAACTGATTTTAAAGTTTACATATAAGTGCAAAAAGATCTAGACTAGCTAATACAATGGTGAAGAAGAACAAGGCTGGAGGACCAACACTATCTGACTTCAATATTTATTATAAAGCTATAGTAGCTGAACACAGTAGTGCACACCTGTAATCCCATCAACTTTGGAAGCTATGGATGGAGGAGTTCAAGTTTGAGGCTAATCCTAGCAATGTAATGAGACCCTCAGCAACTCAGTAAGACCTCAAAATAAAAAAGTAAATGGACTGGTGGACTGGTGATGTAGTACAGTGGTAAAGCACTCTGGGTTCAATCCCTGAAACAAACAAACAAACAAACAAACAAAAAAATCATAGTAATCAAAAAAGTGTGCTACTGGCAAAAGGATAGGAAACTAGATCAATGAAATGGAATACTAAGCCCAGAAGTGGATACACACTAATCTAGTCAACCGGTCCTTGATAAAGGAGCAAAGACAATTAAATGGAGATAGCCTTTTAAAAAACAGTGCTGGAATCACTCAATAGCGACATGCAAAAGATAACTCTCAACACAGACCTTATGCCTTTTACTAAAACTAACTCAAAATGGATCATAGACTCAAATGTAAAACAGAAAACCATAAAATTCCTAGAGGATAACATAAGAGAAAAATCTTTATGACCTCAGACTAAATGATGAGTTTTCAGATACTGCACCAAATGCATAATTCATAAAAGAAAAAAAAATGGTGTTGGGTTTCATTAAAATTAAAACCTTTTTCTCTATAAAAGACATTGTTAAAGGAATGAAAAGATATGCACATGCTTGGGAAAACTATCTGTAAGACTCATATCTGATAAAGAACTGGCATCCAAAATATACAACGAACTATTAAAACTCACTAATAAGGAAAAAATCCTAAAAAATGGGCAAGAGATTTGCATAGACTTCACCAAGATATCTAGATGACAAATAAGCATAAGGTGCTCAAAGTCATATACCATTAGGGAATTGCAAATTCAAGTGAGATACTACTATACACATATAAGAATAACTAAAATCCAAAAAACTGATAATAGCAAATGCTGACAAGGATATGGAGCAACAGGAACTCATTCATTGCTAGTAGGAATGCAAAATGGTATAGTCTCTTTGGAAGAAGTCTGGCAATTTTTCTACAAAGCTAAATATAGTTTTACCATACAATTAAGCAATTGTCCTACTATATATATATACCCAAATGTGTTAAAAACTATGTCCATACAAAAACCTGCACAAGAACATTTATAGTAGCTTTATTCATAATTGCCCCAAAATGGACATAATCAAACTGTTTGCTAATAGGTGAATGGATAAACAAAATGAGATAAAACTATACAGTGGAATATTACTCAGTAATAAAAGGAAATGAACTATCAAGTCATGAAAAGATATGAAGGAACCTTAATCATATATTGCTAAGTGAAAGAAGCCAGTCTGAACTGGTGTGATTCCAACTATGTGTCATTCTGGAAAAACCAAGCTACAGAGACAGTGCTTACCAGAAGGGAAAGAGGAATGAATGGGTGGAGTACAGTAGATTTTTAAGGCAGTGAAACTATTTTGTATGATACTGCAATGGTGGATACATGTCATTGCACATCTATCAAAACTGATAGAACTTCTCACCTCAACCAGAAGGCAAGTTAAGGTGGTAAGGATGGTAGAACGAAAACTGAGAAGGTTCCAGGATTCATGTAGAATTAATGAATATTAGAAAATAATACCTCAGACTTATTTTTGCAGGAAAAAAATAAGCCTGCATCTGTTCATGTCTGTATTTTTTCATGCTTATGTTCTTGCACTAAAGAAAAATTCCTAACCTATTAGATAAATTCTTGAGAGAAATAAATCAATTAACCCAAAAAATTGAAAGAATTGTAAAACACGGGCTCCTATTGTGACTCAGGGATAGAGCCCTTGCCTAGCATGTGTGAGGCACTGGGTTTGATTCTCAGCACCATATATAAATAAATAAAGGTTCATCAAGAACTAATAAAAATATTTTTAAAAAGAATTGTAAAACATGCATAATAAACCCTATGTGAGTTGTGAACTTTAGTAAAAAAAAAAAAAAAAACCACAAAAAGGTTAAAAAACAAAATGTCTAAATAAAAGAATACAAGGCTAATATCTCCCTTGCTGTTATGTTCAACTTCTGTATGTAGTAAAATAGTAACATTTATTGTTTCTCATATGCCAGTCTCCATGCTAAGTACTTTACATACATATCATGTCTTTTAATCCTTATAAGAATCCTAATGAGATAGATCCCCTTATTATTACCATTTTCAGTTAAAATAAAAAACCCCACATTGTGTGATACATATGTGCTGTGTGTGTGTGGTACTAGGGACTGAATTTTGGGGTGGGGGGACTATACCACTGCAACAGCTTTTTTGTTGTTAAACAGGGTCTTGCTAAGTTGCCCGGCTTGGCTTTGAACTTGCAATCCTCCTAACTCAGCCTCCCAAGTAGCTGGGATACAGGTGTGTGCCACTATACCTGCCATATATGTACCTCTTTATTAACCAATTAAATAATGGGTACATCTGATAACTGCCATAATTTTGAAGAAGTGCTGGGTATAAATAATATTTTGATATACATGCAACAAATAACATGAAAATATCTGTGGTATCTACTGGTGACAAGTCACTGCTACTGCTACAACTACTGTGGTTTTTGCCTATATTCCTCCTGAAGGAAATGTTACTTTTTACTTAGAGGTTAGTGCAATAACACATTTTTTCCACCTAAGTTCACAGACATCCTGAATTCTATTCACAGACTCTTTGGTTATCACAGACTCCTCAGGTTAAGAATATTGGCACAAGTTACTTATTAGGCTGCCACAGTCTATATGCCTGTTTTCTATCCCTGGAGAAACCAGACAAAGACAAGGCAAATATTTTACTTTGAACTAGATTCTAATTAGTCTCTCCCCTGCTAAAAAACTGAACTATGAGAGATGGGACAGGAGTTGCGTTCTCATTATGCAGTATCTTTATAGCACCTGCACTGCAAGAAGTTATAAAGAGGACTTATCTCATTAAAGAGGACAGACAATTATGAGGCTGTGCTTTGCCCACGCCGCCTTGTCTTAAACTTGATTATCCATTTATTTTTGTGGTCCTGGGAATAGAACCCTGGGCCTTGTGCTTGCTAGGCAAGCACTCCACCACTAAGCTACAACTCCAACTGATTACTTTTCAACCCATCATTATTTTGGTCTTAAAGATCTGAAGTCAGCTGTTCGGTTGGCAAATGGGAGACAGGTTACAGGTAGGAGAAAGTATCTGAGCTTTTACTTCAGCTTACTGGAATCACTAAAATTTGTTCGTACATAAATATCTCAAATATTGGAAATCATTTTAGTCACAGTATACTCTAAGCATGCGCACACAGGCGCACCCTATAGATTATTATACAGTTAGCAGGTTAGGAAAACGGAAGATAAACCATATAAGGAAATATGGGGAAATTTCCCTTTCTTTGAAGAAAGGTATGTAGCTCACTGAACAATATATTCTTCCGCCTCTCCCTGATAACAACGCTGAGCTGGTGCCTTTTAAGGTAGGTGCTTCTGAACCTGCCTGGCAATCCCCTTTGGGATACTGCAGTGACACAAAAATCCTGGTTCGTCGTTATTTGCCCCTGATTCTTCGCATGCTCTGGTGTGAGTGGAGGAGCCTCGGCCCTGGGAAAGAAGCAGAGCTCCTCTTTCTGCAGGTGGCGACGCTTCTTGGGGTCAGTCAAGAGGAGGACAAAAACGCCTTTACCTGGTAGCGAGAGGACCCCGGGAGTCCCTTTTGCCCTCTGGATCTAAGACAGCTCCGTCGCCCTCGCTGGAAGTACCCGCGAATCCGCGCCGAGGGTCTCTGCGAAGACTCCTGGGGATGCTCCGCAGCTCCAGCACCCGCCGGGCGGGTTTTGTGGTTAGCAAGTTCCTGCTTCCGTTGCAGGACCGAAAGTTTGCCGCGGGGGAAGGGCACGTTCCTGTCCTGCAACCCGGAGCTGCTTCCCAGCAACGTTCAATCGAGTGCTCTCGGCACGAACCGTGTACCCACTAGCCGCGTAGACTGCAGGCCCCCACTGCTGAGCCCCAGAAGGAGCCCGCGTTCTGGGCTCGCTTCACATTGCCTGCCCCTGGCTGTGCGCTCTGCGGGGCGGGCGTGGGAGCGAGATTGCTGGCAGCCTGAAGGTCTGCAGCTGTGCCTTAACTCGCCGCCTCCGTGAGGCCAGTCCCGCTCAAATGCACAAGGAGAAAAAAACATACATAAATGTCCCCCCCCCAATCTTCCCCCTCTCCCCTCACCTGGCCAACTCCCCTGCCCTGTCCCAGTCTCCTAGTCTTCCGCCCCAGAGGCAACCACTGAGAGCAGTTTCTTGATGTTTGGAAATGTACAGTGCATCTTATTTGAGATATGGTTATGAGAATCCTATTTCCATAATTAGAGAATGGAGGATCCTCAATTAGATTTGACAATTCTTGAGTTAAATATTATGTGCCCGGCAAGCCTGGAGGAAGTCATGTGATTTTCTGCAGGATTTACTGTTTATAGGTGTAAATGATAATGATGATGAAAACAACATGTTACAGTTTTAGCTTAGTATTCGGTATGTAATACACTTAGCATAGTATTCGGTATGTAATAGATGCTCAGTAAATATTTAACTGAAATATATTTGTTGCTAAATAATGGAAAATGTGTATAGATTGTAGAAGTTTGTTTCCAAATCACTGCTCCCCTCATGCCCACCCCCAGATATACCCCTAAAATGACAAATTTTTAAACCACTGACATAATTTGCCAAATGGCCCAATGTTGAGTGCAGTGACAGAGGATGGGAGAGCAGTTACTGAGAACAGGGATTTCTGATGCCCTCATGGCTGTGGCATGCGGGTTCTTGGGAATGTTTCTGTGCAAGGGCACAGGATGCCTAGTTACTGTAGCAATGCCCTGCATGAGGAGGCTCTGTGCAAGAGCCCTATCAGTTCTAACCTTGATCTCAGGCACACAGCTCCCAGGAAGAAAGAAATTCTTTCAGGGCCTTGTGCTTACAAAGCAAGCACTCTACCAACTGAGCTATCTCCCCAGCCCAGAAAGAAATTCTTATGCTAGACAACCACAATGTTTCACCAGCTCTGCTTCTCCAGTTCCTGCCCACCTTTCATTGTCCTTTAAACAATGGACTTTCTTGAGAGCTACACAAAGCTCCTAACATTGCATTTTGCAACTATGATTTGCAACTGTGGAAAAGTTACATAGGATGTCCTAGTTTCTGTAACTTTCCTGAATACAAAGAATAATGGTTGCATAGTCCTTAACCTGATAATGAGACGAATATAAAAATTGCTGGTGTAACTCTTTAGACCTGCATCTCCATCAGAGTGCAGGCTCCACCTGATCCCAGCTTATTCTTCAAGATCTGTGTTTATGAATCTTTATTTTCCAATCCCCCTTTGCTGCTTGCCAGATCTGAGAATTTGGTTGTGTTGCTCACAACAGTCCAATCTTTGACAGTATCTTTACTTTGATGTGAAAGAGCTTTGGAACCTGAAACACTAAGTAGGCTTGTACAGTCAACAGCTACACCCTAGTTTTAACCAATAGCTATAGAAGGTATATGTTGTCAGAGAAAACTTGTCAAGGATAGAACATTGTGTGAAACTGACTAGCTGTAGTCACAGGATGACCTACTCTCCAGTTACAATAATGTTGCCAAAGTTTCGTTTCAAAGAGTTACCACAGGAAAGTAAACTCCAGAGTGATTTTCCAGTGGAACTATTGTCCTTATACAACAAGGGACTGATGTATTTGTGCATTTTATCTCTGCAGATGATATGCTTCTGGGTTGGGGCTAGGTAAGTCCATCCTAGGTACTAAGTAGACCTTTCCATCCTTAGAAATTTCAGATTAGCCAGGCATGGTGGAGCACTCCTGTAATCTCAGTGACTGGTGAGGTTGAGATAGGAGGATCTCAAGTTCAAGCCAGCCTCAGCATCTTTCAAGGTCATAGACCATTTAGTGATATCCTGTCTCAAAATGAAAAATAAAAAATAAAAAGAGATGGGGATATAGTTCAGTGGTAGAGTACCCTTTGTTTCAATCCCCAGTACCAAAATTTAAAAAAAAATCATATTAGTGTTTCGATATAATTAATTGTTATGGTTGAAGTGACAACAGTGAACAAAGGACAAAAATAACGGTTAAGGAAAACTTTCTATTGATGTGCATTAGAAAGTTTAAATTAGAAATGTTTAAATTAGAAACCATACCCATTGTTGCCCCATTGCTTGAAGATTATTAATCCTCTTCTCCTGAGTGTTAGAAGTCCCATCTACGTAGAAGCATTTTTTTAAAGTATTTTATTCAGAAAACATGATTAAACACCTGCAGGGAAAATTGAAGAACAATAAGACATGAGCTCTACCTTCAAGATGTTTGTAGTTAAGTAGAGACAGACAAGCAAATAAATGGTTATGTACAGAATAAATGTTGTGATAGAAGATGTTAAGGAAATTCAGAGAGGTCTTTCAGGAAGATATCTAAGATGGAATTCTCTTAGCTAGATTGAGAGAAAAAGGTTAACTAGTCCAGATGGAAAAAGCACAACAATTCAGAAATTCAGTACACCTGGCATGAACATTGCCTATGCACACAGAGGAATGGGGAATATTAATCAGAAAATACTAATTAATATTCTGGAAAATTCTTTCTACCTGCCCATGGAAAATGTACTGAAGGAGGTAAGGTCAGAGTCCTTGTGTCTTCCATAAAATGGAAGAATTTATGAGGCCCTCAATGGGCACAGAAATAGAGGAGACAGGCTTTCCAGAACTTAGTGACTGGTTGGTGTAGTGGTAAGGATAAATGGATTACTGGCTTAGGAGACCTGATGGATGGGAGTGCCAAGTAATTAATATGAAGACATGGGAGGAAGAGCCAGTCTGGTATAGAAAAAGGCATAAACGGTTTTAGAAAACTTGTGTCCTGGTTTTCTCTAGTCACTAGTTAGTTGTGTGACCCAGACCACTTCTCTGTAAAATTAAGGAAGTGGTTTCTACTTTATAGGCAAGTCATACGAGACTAAAATACATGAAAGTACTTTATAAATTTGAAAAGCTGTTCAGTTGTTCATTATTGCACATACGATAACTAATACAACTTGCTGCTTATGTGGAAGTGATATTAAGGGTGCTAAAAGACATCAATCCCAAATGTTTCCTACCTCTAAAATTCTACCACTAGAATTCTTATAAACACTCATTTCATTTTCTTGCTATCAGGATGTAAGCTTCCTAAGGCTAGGGACTGGGACTTGTTGGATTTTTAAAAAAATTTTTTTTAGTTGTCAATGAACCTTTATTTTATTTATATGTTGTGAATCAAGTCCAGTGCCTGTCACATGCCAGGCAAGCACTCTATCACTGAGCCACAACCCGAGTTTGGCTTGTTGGATCTTTTATCTTAGACTCTAACAAGCACCCACCACATTGTAGGCTCCTGTAAATATTGAGTCAATGAGGGCATTACATTTTCAGATATCATTTTTCTGAACAGAACTTAATGGAGATAAATTCATATAACATACAATCCACCTATTTAAAGTGTACATGTCAGTGGTTAATATAGTCAGTTGTACAATCATCATCACAATCAATTTTAGAACATTTTCCACACCTTCAGAAAGAAGCCCCCATATCCCATTAGTAGTCATTCCCAATTTCCCCCTCAGCTTCCTTCTCAGCTTTAGGCCACCACTGATCTATTTCTATCTCTGCAGTGTCTCTTCTGGACATGTCATATAAATGGAATCTACAAAATGTTGCAATATGGTTTCCTCCCCCTCCCCCTCCCCCCAGTACTGGGAATTGAACCCATGTCCTTGAACATACTAGTCAAGCACCCTGCTACTGAGTACCTCTCCAGTCCAATATGTGGTCTTTTATGATGGGCCTTTATTCAATCAGCATCATGTTTTCAAGTTTATCAATGTTGAAGAATTTATTAGCACTCATTCCTCTTTTTTTACCAAATAATATTGCACTATATGCACATACCAATTTTATTTATCTATTCATCAGGTGATGGGGCAGAACCTCCCTTTTAAAATGAAATATTTATTCAAAGGGAAGCATACACAACACCTAATGCCTCTGTGAGTTACAGTATGGGGCACAAAGCAAATACACTTTGATGTGGAAGAGGAAGGTCAAGAACTAGAATGAATCTCCACTCCACTCCCCTTTTATCTCCTCTCTCACCCTTAAGGAAGGCAGATCTGGAAGGGGAGCCAAGGGCTCTCCAGGAGGAAATGGCTTAATTGCTTAGTGAGTCCTTCCTAATCCCTGGTGGCTTATGTGAACCTCAAGAATAGAGGTTCACCACCTTCTGGGAGCCTATTTTGATCTCAGGCAGTTTTTAGTTCTATCTTCATATTCCCATAGAACACTAAACTTACATTTGTTTGCATTTTTCTCATTGTATTGTAATAATGAGTAGAGGAAAGAGCACCAAATTTGAAATTAGACAGTCCTTAACATTCTAAAGTTAAATTTCATGAAAATTAAATGACAAAATAGGGTAAACGTCTGTGATATAGTGGAGTAGACTTAGATATCGTTTAGTCAATTCGACACTCCTGAAATAATATTTATACACATAAAATCTCAGGGTATTTGCTTGTAATTTCTTGAAGGAAAACGTATAAAATAAATTGCAAAGTCCTGAGAATCCTAGGACACCCAACTCATTGATGGTATTGCACTGGTAGTTTACATCCTCTATCTGCTAAACCTGCCATTTTGCATTACTTGTAATCCTTGCTCACCTGTTGCTAGTTTCAGAGTAACCTGGTCATTGTCAAGGCGCCCAGAGAGTGCCTACACTGTAGGACCATTTACTTCCCTTTGAAGATGCACACTCATGCTGATTAGGTGAATCGGCATTTTCTATTTCGTTATTATTTTTCTCTCATTTCCAGCTATTTCTTCACTCTTTCTTAGCATTTTTTGTGTGATTTTCCACTTCCAAACTCCCAAGTTTTCAAAGCTTACAAAGGAACTTTCCATCCGGACAGTTGAGGATTTGAATCCTAGGTCTGTGTAGCACCATTCTTTCTCCGTTTGAAAACGGTTAAAAACACCGATTTTATAAAGTTGTTCTAGTATATGTATACGAGAAGGCTCAATGTGTGGGTGGTGCTTAAAGGTGACGCATCTTTATCTTAGGAAAGGGCTTACCCTTTGGGCCAGTTCTGGCTTTTAGGCGGTCGGGTCCTTTGAGGTGACTGGGCCCTTTAAGGAGGCACCATTCTAGGTCCGGGTGCGGCTTTCCCCTCCCCTCTCTTAGGCCGGGGGCGGGGTCTCGTAACCCGGAACTAAAGGCCTCGCGTAGCAGGCGCCGCCAATCCGCGTCCCGGAAGGAGCGAGCTGTGGAGTTCGAGCCAGTGAGTGAAAGCGGCGCCGCCCGCCTGTCGCAGACGCGGCAATGCTGATGTCCCCCGCCTCTTTTAGGGCTCTCGAAAGGAAAGAGGGAGAGCAGCGTGTATCAGCGCCGCACGTCCTTACAAGTCTGTTCCCCAAATAGGGCCTCTTATCCCGGCCGCTCCGGTCCCTGCGCGGGCTGGGCTCGTCTCCCCCTCACCGCGGCGCCCAGGCTGTGTAGCGTCCCTGTCCCGGTCCCCAGCTCCTGCCCTGTCGCCGGAGCGCTCGCCGCCCGGCCCGCCGTTCTTCCGCTGCCACCGCTGCTGGCACCATGGGCAGTGAGCAGAGCTCCGAGGCCGAGAGCCGATCCAACGATCTGAACTCCTCAGGTCGGTGTCCTAACTTCCTGCCCTCCTCCAGCCGGCTTGTCTGCTCGCGGAGCAGGCTGCCTCCCAGTCTTGTGGGGTCTGGGACGGCCTACGGCAACGCGTAGAAAGCCTTCACCATGCTTCTTAAAAAAAAAAAAAAAAAAAAAAAAGCAAAAAAGAAACAGTAACCATCTGTCCTAGCCTTGATTTCCCCTAAGCCACCTTGGGCGCCCATACCCATTATTTTAGAAACAGTTTCTTCAGCTGCAGTGTAATCTTTTGACAACGACCTAATTAATTTTTGACTCTAGTACTCATAATTGAGGTACTGAGATTTGACTTGCACAATGGTTGGATCATAAACAGAACTTCCAAGAGCAGCAAGAACAGGCTTTCCTAAAAATGGGTTTTAGAGGGTCGTTTTTAGAAGGGATGTGCGATAGTTGTACATTCTCTCAGAACCCTTGGTTGCAACCGTTTCCAGAAACTGCTTTTTCTCCTCAAGTGTCTTGGCTTCTTTTCTGGTGGTATAGAAGTTGGCCAGATGGGAAGCTCTTTCTTCTGTTCTCCTGCCCATATTTTAGTTTTCTGAGTTTGAGGTGGGAATGGGAAAATTATTATGCTGAAAATATAGTGCTTAAAAAAACAAAACAAAACCGAAAAACCCTGGTATTTAATTGAGCAAAATTTGCCCCCCCCCTTTTTTTGTTCCCCACAAATCCTAGGACAACTGGGAGTGCCCTGAATAAGCTGCAGGCCTGCTAATCCAAATTAACTCTGGGGCCTATAAAGGGCCCTGATTTTAGAATTGCTCAGTTCTGGATAGAATTTGTCATTCAGAAAAGTAGAAGCTAACAGATCTAGGGGTTATTCACTTTGAAGGATGTCCTTCAGGATTAGTTCAGACCTGAGTTCTAGGGAGTTATGTTGAAACAGCTTTTAAAGGTGAGCAACATTTACTAGCTTTGTTAACATTCTTTCCTTGGAAAGCTCAGAATGTCACATAACACATACAGTAATAATGCCTGCCTCTCAATTTCTTGCCTCTCTTCAGACCAAAAGCATTGTGGGGAAAGGGTTGTGACATCATTTTAATGCCTGTGCTCACCCATGAACTAACATGATAGGTTCTTTTCTGATGTTAGAATTTGCCTATTCCCTTAAGTGCTTGGCATATGTTTATGTTTAATCTTTACCCTCATTTAAAGGATAAGGTAATAGAGGCTAACTAGAATGTTGTGAAGGTATTTTTTCCTCTGGATTCTGGGAAAGGAGGAATCACATTTGTAACAGGAAAGATTTTTGTCATTGATTTTGTAAAATGTTAAGGTGAATTGCCAAAAGTGATTAAGAAATCTTTCTTGAAGAGTAATAAAAGCAGCAGAGATTTTTCTTAAAGAGTGAATGCCAAGAATCAGAAGACCAACTTTCTGAATGTAAGGCAGGTAGTTCTGTAACATCCCCTGGATGGACCTTTGAGACATGGCCATGATAAGCCTCAGAATACTACCTTCTAGAATATAACATACTGGCGCTGGGGAGATAGCTCAGTCAGTAGAGTACTTGCCTTGTAAGCACAAGGCCCTGGGTTCGATTCCCCAGCACTCAAAAAAAAAAAAATAACATACTTCAAGAATTCATTTGCCCTAACCTGGAAGATGTTTGAGGAGCAGATTTTGATTTGGGAATCCTTTATGGTTTGAATTTCTTCCCTTCAAATGGATCACATTCTCTTAAGGATCCTGAAATTGACCTGCCTCTGTAGCAGTTCTCCAAATTTCTGAATTTTGCTTCAGCCTAGAATAGACCTGTTGATTGTTTCTGTCCTTCCTGGAGTAAGTAATGTTGTAACAAGGGTGAAAAGCCTGGAGCCTCAAGAATAGATCTATCACCTGGGTTGAGACCCCATGATTAGTCTTTATTAAATACACGTGGCTGACTGTAAGAAGGTAGATAGCTTTGCAACCCCATTTGCACCAACAACTCATAAATCTCCAGTATCTTTTCTAACTCTTCCTTGAGCAAATCAGAGCCAAATTTTATACCCTCATTTCCTCATTTGTAAAATAGGGACATATGTCAGGAGGATCAGGAGAATCAAAGAAATTTAAAACACAATCTGCCTATACTTTTTGTGTACTGAATAATAAAATGTTTAGTTATGAAAGTTCATACAGGTTATATTCCTGTAATGTTTGAATTTTTTAATACCACAGAAAATAGAGGTTCTCTCAGAATGCATCCTACCTAACCCCCACTGCAAAAAAATCTACATTTTTATAATCGAAAAATATTCTTTCTAATGGTTATGTTGAAAATAGCTGTGGTGAAGCAGAGGCTAACATGCATATTCCTGAGCAGTGTAACTTTATTTTCAGTGACTCCTTCTCCAGCTAAGCATAGAGCCAAGATGGATGATATTGTGGTTGTAGCTCAGGGCTCTCAGGCCTCACGGAATGTCAGCAATGATCCTGATGTCATCAAGTTACAAGAGATTCCAACCTTCCAGCCCCTTTTGAAAGGTAAGGGGTTGCATTTTGTTTAATGTGAACTTGACAGAGAGGTTTATATGGCCCCATTATTCTCTCCCCATGTATCTGTATACTTCTACTTTGGGTCTTTCCTTAAATGTCATCTTCTCCATGAAGCCTTCCTTTGTTGCCCTATTTCAAATTAAAGCCCTTTTCTCTGCCTGCTTTATTGACCTACTATAAATTTCTTTACTCTGTTTTTCTGCTATATTATGAACTCCATGTGGCAGAAACTTTGTCTTGTTCACTATTGATTCCCCAACACTTGAAAAACCTGATATACAATAGGGACTGAGTAAATGAATGAATGGTGTTGGAGTTGGCCCTTTTTTATTTTATTTCCATGAAAAGATTTTAATTCTTTTTTAAAAATATTTTTGGTTATAAATTCACACAATACCTTTATTTTGTTTATTTAGGTTTTTTTATGTGGTGCTGGGGATCCAACCCAGTGCCTCACGTGTGCTAGGCAAGTACGTGTTCTGCCACTGAGCTGCAACCCCAGCCCCAGATTTTAATTCTTATTTGTGGCCTAGAGACTATGACTTGATTAGTTCATACCTATAGAAAAACTTACCACTACTGATATATTTGTAATTAATCCTGGCAAGTGTTTTGCATGAGAATGTGTTTATGAGAGGCAAGAGCACACCCTAGATAAGCATATTTTGAGACAGTTAATATGAAGGCCGTAACATTATTATTTTTCTATCTTCATTAAGTGGTAGGAATGATTTTCTGTTACGTGAACAGTGTTTCTGCTGTAGTTCTTCCAGCATCTTCCTCCCCTCAATGCCGTGACCATCACCAAATAAGGAAATAAAATTTTAAGGCCCAGTTTATTCAACCTGTATCTTAGTTTTCTTTGGCTGTAACTAAATACTGAAGAGTGGGTAATTTATTTGTTTATTTTTTGCAGTAATGGGGATTGACCCCAGTGGCATGCTTATCAATGAGCTACACTTCTTGCCCTTTTTATTTTTTAATTTGAGACAGGGTCTTGCTAAGTTGCCCACACTGGCTTTGAATTTGTGATCCTCCTGCCTCAGCCTCCATAGTTTCTGCTATTATAGGCATGTGCCATGGTTCACAGTCAGACTGTGGTAATTTGTAAAGAAAAGATTTATTTAACCTTACAGTTCTGGGAATCTAAGACTTAGGCACTGCCATCTGTGTGGTATTTAGTGAGGACTTACACGTTGGATCATGACATGAAGAAGGATATCACATAGTTTGCTCTCTCTCTCTCTTGTTTTATTTATTTATTTATTTATTTGTTTGGGGGGGGTATATTTAGAATTAGGCAGCTGGACTCTGTTTAGATGATTCCAATTTTGTTGGCAGTGTCCAAAACATCATAATCAGGACCCAGTCCCAACATATACTGTCTTCTCTCCATCAGGCCTGATCAGGCTGTTAACCTTGGCCACATCAATGTCATAGAGCTTATTTACGGCTTGTTTGATCTAGTGTTTGTTGGCCTTGACATCCACAGTGAACACAAGTGTGTTGTTGTCTTCAATCTTCTTCATGACCACTGATGTAGTGATCAGGGGGAACTTGATGATGGCCTAGTGGTCAAGCTTGTTTCTCCTGGGAGTGCTCTTCCAAGGATATTTGCCTCTGCCAGCTGCAACGTCTTGTGTCACCGGAAGGTAGGTGACGTGCAAATCTTACTTTTATGACTGTGAACACCCTCCAACACTGCCTTGTTGGCCTTCAAAGCTTTTGCTTCGGCTTCAGGCTTCAGCTTTGGGAGGGGCAGGAGCTTTCTTTGCTCAGCGCCATCTTGGTGAAAAGGTCAGCTTTTCACCCTTTTCTAATAAAGGAATTAATGCAGTTTTAGGGTCCCACCCTCATGACTTCATTTAATCCTAATCCCTTCCCAAAGGCCCCACCTCCCAGTCCATTAGCATATATTTCTGAGGACTAAGTTTCAGCTTGAGTTTTGGAGAGGACAAACACCCAGGTCATAGCAACCTGGTATCATATCATATAAAACATATATAACTATTTGTGTTAAAATGTTCTTCCTCATAAAATCCATTTAATTCTGAAATCATTAAATATTTGAATGATTTGTGCAAGATCAGATAGCTGGCAAGCAGAGATTGAACTTGGACCTTCTTTACTAATATCAAATCCTGTATTAGTTATACTGTCTCACACTGTACTTAACAAAAACAAATGTGCTGTTCAGTTATCCCACATATCATCTTATTCTTTGCACAGCTTCATCTGCCTCACAGATGAGTAAATACAGACTTTTAGTCTCTTCCCCATAGGCCTCAGGGTTAGACTTCGGTACACTTAATTAAAACAATACATTACTTACTATTACCCATTTTATTAGTTTTCATTATTTTGAGGAACATGATTCTCCAAAGAAGCCAACATTAATGAAATTTCCATCAGTACTTGTCCAGTCTATTAAAACACATAGTCTTTATCTTTTTTTTTAAATTTGTTCTTTTTTAGATATAATGACAATAGAGTGTACTTTGGCATAGTGTTTATCTTTAGAAACTTAGAACTGTGTTCTGTACTCCATCCCTTCTGGAGTTGCACAGAGTACTGTCTATAGCCACAAATTTTCATTCCCTGTTTTCCTGTTATCTCTATCCTCCCAATTTCTTATAGTCCTGGGTGGGGCCTTAAGTGACCGATTCTTGTCTTCACCTTAGGAAAATACTCAAAACAGAACTTTGAGATATACTTAATAATTTTCTGGGGTTTTTTAGGTTTTTTTTTTTTTTTTTTTTTTTTTTTTTTTTTTGTGATGCTAGGGATTTGAACCCATATCACCAGTGCTTGTGAGGCAAGCACTTTACCAACTGAGCTACATCCCCAGCCCCTTTCTGGGGTTTTTTTTCATCACTTGAAATAATACATATTTTATGATAATAAACTGATTAATAGGGAAAGTATCTAGAAGATTTGTTATTAAGTGAAACAACCAGATTTAAAAATCATCATTGCTGGGCATGATGGCTCACACCTGCAATCCCAGCAGCTCTGGAGGCTGAGGCAGGAGGATCGTGAGTTCAAAGCCAGCCTCAGCAACTTAGCAAGGCCCTATCTCTAAATAAATATAAAAAGGACTGGGGATGTGTCTCAGTGGTTGAGTGCCCTTGGGTTCAACCCCCAGTATCAAAAAAAAAAAAGTTATCTGGTGTTTGCCTAAGGAAGGTAGAGGAATCACTTGAGCTAGGCATAGTGGTATATACCTATAATCCCAGCAACTAGAAACCCCGATGTAGGAGAATTGTAAGTTCCAGGCCAGCTTGGGCAATTTAGTGAGACCCTGTTTGAAGATAAAAAGGGCTGGGGATGTAGGATGTAGCTCTGTGGTAGAGCACTCCTGGGTTCAATCCCAATACTGGAAGAAAACAAAAAAAAATTCGAGAATGGTGGGAACCTAGAAATGGCAACATGTGACTGTGACCAGACTACAGGCAAAAAAAAAAAAAAAAAAAAAAAGCCAGTGTGCATTTGCAGTAATACTCATCTTTCACTTGGGAAGAAGAAACCTTTTGAACCATGATTAGAAAAGATAGGTAAAGGGGAAGGAACATTGGGTAGAAATAATAAGTACAGTTATGATAATATAGAGCTGAAAATGCCCTCTCAATACCTTTGTGATAGTTACCATTTTTTCTATTTTATAGATTAAGACTCAGTTTAAATAAATAGCCTAAAGTCACATGGCCACAGTGATAACCTATCTTTTTTTTTTTTTTTTTTTTTTTTTTTGCTGTGCTGGGGATTGATAGCTTATCTTAAGATGGCATCAGGACACCTAATTTTAATTATTTCGTGCATAGGATAAGACTCAGTTTCCAGTTCTAGCAAAGCCTGTCATTTAACTCTAGACTATGTGAGGAAGTAGTGTAGCAGTGTAGTGAGGGTGAGGTTGTTCTGAGTTTTAAGTGCAGCCTATTTGTTGAAGAGCCTCCTGTTAAACATTGTTCTGCCTGGTAATTTAAAGCCCTGCCCTGTCTGCTAGGCAGCTGCTAGGGCCACTCATCACTGTCGCCTTTATACTTTGATCTTTTTTTCCCCCTTTATTGCTTTCAGGATGAGGCTATTTCTCAAAGTAGTAAAAAGGGCCACACAATGAAGGTTGTACCCTCCCCAGGTTTGATTTCAGAAAGCTTTTATTCAACTTAATGACAGTTTATTCTTTCAAAACAATATATTCAAATATTACAAGTTCACTATTGTTCCTTAATGTCACATGATGTGATGCTAATGCCGGTGGGTGATCTGCAGAAGTCGTGACTGGGCAGGTTTGGAGCTATTTGTATGACTGAGGTAATGTTTACATTTTTAATAAGCAAGCAGATTCTTTCTTTGGTTTTAACCCTTTTGCATAAATAACCCTGGAGTATAAATTAGGTTTTATAATCCAAATGTCTGTTCCTCTCTTGTTTAAGTCAAAGGACTTTCTGTTTTTCATGGCAATTTCTGAATTTAGCAATTTATTTTGATATGTAAAGCATTTAATAGGAAATGGAGGATTAGAAAGTAGCAATAAATAACTATGACAAAACACAAAAGCAAAATGTCAATTTGATATAAGCTAGTAAAATTCACCCACTCATTCTTTAATGAAACCACTCTAGTTTTTCATTCTATAGAAATGAAATATTTCCAAGAGAAATGCAATATTGTTGATATTTTTATGTAAAAATGAAAATAATTACTCTGTTAATTTTGGATGAGTATATGCATACATGCACATGACATTCTGTATAACTGACCTATAATTTTTGTCACTGACCTTGGATCAACATAAGTGGTTATCTTACTGCCTAAAGAGATCAAGCACATAAAATTAGATGCTTAAGTGACACTAAGCATTGTTGGGCAATCTGAGTGTTAAGGACATGACACATGTGAAATAGATTTTAATAATGAAAAAGGATCTGTCTTTTCTTGGTAGAACAGCCATGAAGGATCTCAAATCATATGGAATATTAAAAATACTAGGAATTAGTACTTGAGATTATATATGAGGAAGAATGAAGTGATGAGAAAGAGCATGAGAGCTGGTGATGTAGCTCTGTGGTAGAGCTCTTGCCTAGCAGGTACAAGGTCCTGGGTTCAAACCTTGGTACTACAAGAAACAAAAAAGAGTACATGAGGGAGTGAGATTTCAAACATTCTTCTCAATTACACTTCTGTCATCCAGACAAATAAAGAACAAAGTCAGCATTCAACAGACATCTGTCTGTACTCATTGTCAGACCTTATCATTGAATTGGAAAAAGGTGTACTAAGCAGGGGCTGAGAGAATGGATCTGAATCAGAGCCGTGACTTAAAAGTAACTTCTAAGCCCAGGTTGATCCTAAGTGTATTTTCTCCCAAAGATTATAATTAATTGATAACTTATTCCTGATTACTCGTACATTTGTGTGTGTAATAACTCTTCATTTAATCTTTTAAGCATGGCTGTTAACCAGCAAAGTGTTAGCCTTACTCAGAAGACAGGGGAGTACCAGGTGCGTGGTCACTTTAAACAAATTAAGAATGTGAAGCCATCTCACCAGGGCTACTTCACTTTTTTCCTCACTCCCGTAAATCTCTGCCCACCTCCATTACTGTTTCTTTCATTAAATCTCAGGTTTCTATGACTTTCTCTGAAATTTAATACCTCTTGTTTCACACTTTCTTCTGTTTGCTGGATGTTGCTTCTACATTTTCTTCCTCTCTGGCATCTAGCTTAGTGAACTATTTTTGTTCATATATACAAATCATTCCATATTTAAAACGGCAAAAATAAAAATATTTTCATTTTGACTCCATTGCCCCTTCTGGCTACTATATTTTTTGTTATGTAAATCTATGCTTCCAAACTTACTGCATGGCTACCACATGCTGTCTCTGCATCCTTTCTGCCTCATATTTGTTGTTTTATTGATATTTGCTTCTTTGGAGACTATTAGTGCCTAATTTTCTTAGTCCACATCCTTCTTTTTTCCATATTTAACATCCACCTTACCTACTAATCTCCTTTCCTTTAGCTTCATGACTTAATCCCTGCATGGTATTGTGCTTATCTGTCTGCTCCTTAGTTTCTGTTCTTCTCTGCACAGCTCTTTTGGAGAACTGAGGTTCTAAGAACTTTTAAGTATTTTGAAATATAGACGTGAAGATGATCATAAGTCACTAGCATCAGTTTCAACATCTAGTCGTATTTCTCCAACCGTGAAATAGTCAATACAGCCATCTGTTGATACTTTAAATTCTGCATGCTCCATCTTCTACCTACATATTTAAATGTTCACTTATGTATTCAGTAAAACAATTTTTTTTTTTTTATTAGGTGAGTACACTTGAAGAGAATGTGTTCTGCAGTTGTTGGGTATAGTGTTCTATAAATGTCAATTAGGTCAAGGTACAGTTGATAGTGTTCATATTTTATATTTTTATTGACTTATCACTTACTGAAAGACAGGTGTTAAAATATTCAAACATGATTGCAAATTTGCCTATTGTCATGTCAGGGGTTTTTTTTTTTTTTTTTGGTACCAGGGATTGAACTCAGGGGTACTTAACCACTGAGCCACATTCCCAGCACCATTCCCCCCCCCCCTTTTTTTTTTTTTTTTTTTTAATGTTTTAGAGACAGGGTCTCACTGAGTTACTTAGGGCCTTGCTAAATTTTAGCTGAGCCTGGCTTTGAACTCACAATCCTCCTGCCTCAGCCTCCCAAGCTGCTGGGATTACAGGCCTGCATCACAATACCCAGTTTTGTCAGTTTTTGCATATGTATTTTGGAAGTCTATTTTTAGATGTGTTCACATTAACAACTGATAAATTGGCCAGGCACTGTGGCACATGCTGGTAATCCCATTGGCTCCAGAGGCTAAAACAGGAGGATTGTGAGTTCAAAGCCAGTCTCAGCAATTTAGTGAGACCTTGAGCAACTCAGCAAGACCCTGTCTCTAAATAAAATGTAAAAAGGGTCTGGGGACCCGGATCAGTGGTTAAGCACTCCTGGGCTCAGTCCCCTGTATCCCCCTGCACCCCCAAAAAATCAACTGATAAATTGATCTTCCATTATTATGAAAATGTCCTTCTATTTATGGTATTACTCCATCTTACAGTGCATATTGTTTTATATTGATGTATCTTCTCTAGCTTTCTTATACTTATTGTTTGCATAGTTTTTACCATTCTTTTACTTGTTTTTACTTAGTTATGTCTTTAAAGTATCTCTTGTAGAAAGCATGGAGTAGGAGGGTCTTGCTTTTGTTATCTAAGCTAACAGTCTACCTTTTAATTGTGTGCAAAATTGGTAAGATTGGATATAAGTCTACCATTTTGCCCTTCATTTTCTATTTGTGCTGAGTTCTTTGATTCTTTTCACACTCTTTTCCTGCCTTTGGATCAGGGATTACAGTATGTACCCTTAATTTATCATAGTTCACTTAGAGTTACTATTCTGTTACTTCACATAAAATGTGAGAACCTTTCAATGATATGGTTTCATTCCCCTCCACTTCTTTGTGCTCTGTCATATATAATGTATCTACATGTTAGAAATCCTAGAGTAATTTTATGCACATTTATTAGTTTTAAACAATCACCTTTTAAAAGAATTAAGAGAATAAAAAAGCTATATATAGAATGATATGTTAACACACATTATCATTTCCAGAATTCTTAATCCCTTCCTGTAAATTCAAGTTCCCATTTGATGCCATTTATTCTTTTTCTAAATTTTTTTTTAGTTGTACATGTACACAATACCTTTATTTTATTTATTTTTAATATGGTGCTGAGGTTTGAACCCAGTACCTCACATGCGCTAGGCAAGTGCTCTACCACTGAGCTACAACCCCAGTCCCTGATGCCATTTATTCTTTAGTGCAGAGAACTTCTTTTAATATTTCTTGTAGTGCAGATGAGCTGGGTAAAGAAAAAAATCTGACTTTATCTGAAAATGTTATTTTTTTTGCCCAGTTTTATTGTACATTTTTTATTATTTTTTTTTAATAATCCTTAAGTTTTTGAAGAGATGCTATGAGACTATGAATCTCAGGTTTCAATCCACTTTTTTTTTTAAACTATTCAGCGTAATACCTATTGATGTTTCTTGCTTCAAACTAATTCTACTGTTTTTATCATTCCTTCTACATTTATTAATTTGCATATTACTGTAAGGAAGAACTTTTTCTTCATTTATTTTTTTATTTATTTTGATCAGTGTAGAACAGTGGACTCTCTTCTGTTTTCTATTTTTTTCAAATTACTATTATTTATTTTCAGTGTTCAAATGGCCTGAATTTTTTGGGTGTGATGGTACATGTCTATAATTCTAGCTAGGTTGAGGCAGGAGAACTGCAAGTTTGAGGCCAGCCTGGACAAGTTAGATCCTAGCTCAAAATAAGAAAAAAGGCTGGGGGTATATGGTGTAGAGTGTCACTGAGTTCAATTCCAAATACTGCAAAAAATAGAAACAGAAATCCTCCAGATTTGTCCAGTTGTGCCACCTTTAGTCTAGCTTCCTGTGTCCTTTGATATATTTCTTTTATTCTTTGAACATGTCTTTAATTTCTGGCACAATGTAATGTTCCAGACTTATCTTGTTCTTCTCTGTCTCCAGTCCTAGAATCAGACATTTCTCAAAAGAACCCCCATTGTTTTAGTAGAGAGTGATATTTAGAAACTACTCCCTAAATCTTTCAGCGGATTGTACCAGGAATTACATATGTGTACATAAACATATGTACACATTTATACCCATTATTTTTATGTTTATATATATACGTATGTCTAGAGAGAAATGATGAGCTCACACTAATGTGTGCTATGTTCACTGATCTGCAGGTTTATGGTTCTTATCAGATACTTTGGCCATTAATTCAGAATTTTTTCCCCCCACCTACCTCAGCCTTTTCGTGGGACTCAATGTCTGTGTTATGTTAATTGATATTTTCTCATAGGACATACCTTTCAGTTATTACTTTTAGTCTTTTTCCTTTCTGTCTTTTGAATAATTTTGATTGCTGTGTTTCCAGATTCAGTGGCCTTTTTCCCCCTGTTGTGTCTATACTGTTCTTTATTAATCCAAGGTATTTTAATGTCATACATGTCAACTTTAGATGCCTCCCCCTTAAATATCCTTTTCTACTTATCATATTTATGTTTTCCTCTGCTTTATGAACATATGGAATTTATATATCATAACTTTTTAACTTCCTACTAGCTAGTCTGTCATTTCTGAATATGTTTTTTATAGATTGAACTTTATTTTGGTTATAGGTCATTTTTCCTGCTTATTTGCATGCCTGGAAGCTTTTTTTTAAATGCCATACAGTACATATTTTGTTTTTTGGTGCTGTGTTCCCTTAATCATTCTTTGTTTTTTGGTACCAGGAATTGAACCCAGGGGTGCTTAACCACTGAGCCACATCCCCAGCCCATTTTATTTTCAGTTTTGACGCAGGGTCTTGCTAAGTTACTTAGGGCTTGTGATGTTACTGAGGCTGGCTTTGAACTTGTGATCCTCCTTCCTCGGCCTCCTTAGTTGTTAGGATTACAGGTGTGTGTCACCACACTTGGCATAGTGTGGTATTGCTTTAAAGAATACTGGATTTTGTTCTGGCATACAGGTTATAACTTACTTGTGATCACTTTGATCCTTTTTATGCTTCCTTTTAAATTCTGTTATGGCTCATCTAGCGCAGTCTCTACTTTAGCCTTATTACTAAGGTGCTACCTTTCTGAGTACTCTGTTATCCTGTGTTTTATGAAGTTTCTCTACTGTGACTGATGGAAATATGAAGTATTCTTTTTTAAAAAGTGTTTTTGTAGTTGTAATATGGACAGAATGCCTTTATTTTTTATGTGGTGCTGAGGATCAAACCCAGTGCCTTACACATGGTAGACAAGCTTTCTGCCACTGAGTATAGCCTCAACCCTGAAGTATTCTTAACCCTGTGTGAGTTTAAGAAATTGACTTATTCCTTTTTTTTTTTTTTTTGGTTCCAGTCATTGAACTCAGGGGTACTCAACCACTGTGCCACATCTCCAGCCCTATTTTGTATTTTATTTAGAGACAGGGTCTCACTGAGTTGCTTAGCACCTCATTTTTGCTGAGGCTGGTTTTGAAGTTGAGATCTTCCTGCTTCAGCCTCCCAGCTGCTGGGATTACAGGTATGCGCCTCTGCACCCGGCAGATTGGCTTCTTTTGTGCAATTGTTTCTCTAGTCTTGTGGAATTTTACCATAAATTCACAAATTAATGTTCACCCAGAGATTTGAGGGTACCCTGTGCAGATCCCCAGAATGTCCTCTTACTGAGCTCCTGCCTTTCCCATATTCTGATGTGTAAATCTAGGTACTTTAGTATCCCCAAACTCTTCTCAATGAGGCAACTGGGCTTTTTTTTTTTTTTTTTTTTTTCCTTTCATATACTTCTATGAACTGAATGTTTATCTCCCCAAAATTCATAGGTTGGAGCATCTAATCTCCAGTATGATGCTATTAGGAGATGAGGCCGTTGGGAGGTGATTTGATTATGAGGGTGAGTGCTTATGAATGGAATTTGTGCCCTTATAAGAGATGGGAGAGAGCATGCATGCTTCCTCTCTCTTTCTGCCACATGAGGACACAATGAGAAGATGGCCATTTGCAAATAAGATAACAAATCTATCATCTCCTAGATCTTGGACTTCCATCTGTCAGAACTGTGAAAAATAAATGTTTATTTTTAAGCCACCCATTCTATGATATTCTTATTATATCAGCCCAAACTAAGCTTTGCCAGACTACATCCTGGAAACTGCCTTTATAGCAGAAATTTGGTGAAATGTAGGGCTTGTTTTCCTTCTCTCAGGGATCAAAATCCTGCACTGTACTACCAGTCATACAATATCTAAAAAGAGTGCTTCATATATTTTATCTGGTTTTCTAGTTATTTATGACTAGAAGGCATAAGAGCAGTCAATTTTTTGTGAGCAGAAGTATAAAAAATTTAAAAAATTTTTTTAAAAATATTTTTTAGTTGTAGATGGACACCATGACTTTATTTATTTTTGTGAAGTGCTGAGGATCAAACCCAGTGCTTTACATGTGCTAGGTGAGTGCTCTACCACTGAGTCACAACCCTAGCCCCTTGAAATATTTTTTAATCCATATTTTTCTGTCTAGTACCACCTTTCATTTTTACTTAATAGCCTTTGGTTCATTTCTGCAACATACTGGTAAGCATCTGCTAAGTGTCTGGTAGTTTGAGGACAGTGGAGATACAAAAAATATGAGTTACTTCTTATTGGCTTATATAGTTTTGTGATCTAGAAATTTGGGGCACACTTCACAGAGGAAGTATCATTGAGGGATGGGTATTCTTAGCTTTAACGTCTTATATGTGAATAAAAGATATAATTCTAAATAATTAGGGGATGCCAAAATTCTCTGTTTAAAATCATATTTGGAATGTACTGTTTTGATTTTCTTTTGTCTACATATCCATAAGTATGCAGATTAAGTTCTGCTTTTAATTTTAAGCAATATTAAAATGTTAATTTACTAGAATAACTCAGTTTGTGTACTACTTTATCTAAATTTTAAATGTCGTATTACGAATTTTAACGAAAATCAGTACCCAAGAATATATTTCTAAGCAGTATTATTTCCTGTGTCAGTTAATGAATTACTCCTGTAGTCTAACAGTAAAGAAAAACAAATGAACCTTCTAAGGTTCTGGTTTGTCAATAGTTTCTGCTAAGTGATGGCCTGGAAACAGTCTAAGGATGAAGAGTATAAAATTCTGTCAGTCATCTTCAGTTTTTCTACTTTTCAAAAATTCCCATATAAAAATTCTTCTATTTTTAAACACACATCTGAGACTGAAATATTTGTTTGGGAAAACTGAGGTTTCATAGGTATTCCCAGAATTTAAAAAAATTCCATTCTCCTCATTCCCCCATTTAGACATATTATTTTGGTGCTAATTTTGTATTATTTGGACTTGATTGTAATAAGGTTTTCCACTTGGAGCAGAAATGGAAGTCATATTCTCTTTTTGAGCCCTTGCTGTTTATCAGATATTGTTAGGCTAGGCATACAAAACCCAAAAAGGATGTTTTCCATGAAGAGCACAGTCTACTGAGACTATATAGTAAGCAGATAAATTGTGATTCAACATGATAGTGCTATAAAGTATAATAACCCTTTTGGGAACCTAAAGCAGGAACAGCTTATTCTGTCTGATGGAGACAGTAAAAATTGACTAGAATCAGAAAAACTTAGGATAATTTATATTAGCAATCTGTTAGATAGTACAGGTTGAATATTGTTATCCAAGATGCTTAGAACCAGAAGTGTTTCAGATTTCTGAATTTTTCAAAGTTTGGAATATTTTCATAGACCAAAGATGCTCTGAAATCAAACTCTTCAAGTGCCAAATGCTGTTCAAAAAGTTTCAATTTTTTTTTTATTATTTTATTGTAAACAAATGGGATACATGTTGTTTCTCTGTTTGTACATGGCGTAAAGGCATACCATTTGTGTAATCATAAATTTACATAGAGTAATGCTGTTTGATTCATTTTGTTATTTTTTCCCTTCCCCCCCACCTCTCCCACCCCTCTTTTCCCTCTATACAGTCCTTCCTTCCTCCATTCTTGCCCCCCTCCCTAACCCTAACTCTAACCCTAACACTAACCCCTCCCACCCCCCATTATGTGTCATCATCCACTTATTAGCGATATCATTCGTCCTTTGTTTTTTTGAGATTGGCTTATCTCACTTAGCATGATATTCTCCAATTTCATCCATTTGCCTGCAAATGCCATAATTTTATCATTCTTTATGGCTGAGTAATATTCCATTGTATATATATACCACAGTTAAAAATATGGAACGCTTCACGAATTTGCGTGTCATCCTTGCGCAGGGGCCATGCTAATCTTCTCTGTATCGTTCCAATTTTAGTATATGTGCTGCCGAAGCGAGCACCAAAAAGTTTCAAATTTTGGAGCATTGTGTGTGGATTTTTGAATTGGGGATACTCAACCTGTAATTATTTCCAAAACTTCATTGCGCATAAGAAACTACTTGGGACTGAGGTTGTTACTCAGTGGTAGAATGCTTGCCTAGCATGTGTGAGGCACTGGGTTTGATCCTCAGCACCACATAAAAATAAATAAATAAAATAAGGTATTATGTCCATCTACAACTAAAAAAAATATTAAAAAAAAACTACTTGGAGAAACTTTTTTAAAAAAATGATTATTGGGCCCCAACCTCATGGATTCTGGTTAGTAGGTTCCAATATAAGACTAACATTCTAGGTGATTCTGAAGTGGTTCCATGAACCATGCTTTTTAAAACATGAAAATTTTTGAGATCAAAAGAACTGTGAAATCACTCAGCAAAATGATTTTAGACTTTTTTTTTTTTTTCTTTTGATACTAGGGATTGAACCCAGGAGTGCTTTATCATTAACTATATCCCTAGTGCTTTTTATTTTTAATTTTGGGACAGGATCTTACTAAGTTGCTGAGACTGGCCTTGAACTTGTGATCCTCCTGCCTTAGCCTCCCAGGTTGTGGGATTACAGGCATGTGCCACTACATCTGACTAGACATTTTAAAAAGAGATGTGGTTATTTACGGAGTATTTTGAAATCTGTTTTTAGGTTTTTACTCTTTTTAGATGAACTCTGTCATTCAAACTATGATTCCCATTTGATGCCTGTACATTAAATTTTGGACTCATCGACGATTCATTGTTTACTAAAACTGTCTTCAGGTTTAAGTAATTTTAAAATATTCTTTTCCCACTAAAACTCAGTTTCACAGAAAGCTAATAAAATGAAAAGTAATATTTTAAAGAATGAGTTTAGATGATAATAAATTGTTTTTCTCTATGAGATGATGAAAAAACATTTTCAAAAGTTTCTAAATATGTTTCTAAAATTTTTACTGACTGAAAATGTCAGTAAGCATATATATGTGAACAGAATGCGGTTTTGATTTACAGATATATCACAATTGAGGGTTGCTTTGCTCTTCAGTCTTTTCAACTGAAGGCTCTTTGACTTCCAGTTAAAATAGTAATATCTTTTAAGTTGTACCTTGTATCTAGATTAGTATTTACTACGAGAAGGGAAACAGATAAATTCCAGTGAGGAGTTAACAGTAATGTCAGCCAAATATGAATTAAAATGTTCTTTAATGCTAATAAATGCCAGCACTCATTCTCATATTTTGACTTTTTTTTCATAAGATGGCCTCCTTTATAATGTAGTTTAATTTACAACTGTTCTGATTTTAACACTTTGGCCACTAGATGTCACTATTAAAACAATTAGTAAACTGTTTGACCCTACAACTTAATGCTAGTCTTTTCAAAGCCTTTGGTTAACATTTACTCTGTAGTATCGGGATTTCTTAAAAATTCTGATGATAGCTCACTTTAAGCACAAGCTAATTGGGAAAAATATACACCTTCTGTGACATATTAGTAATCTGTAATTACTTGTTTTAGTGTTTGTCAAGACAGAAAAGGAAAAAATTTCCTACCAGAGGAAACTTTTTAGTGATCTTAATTTTTAGGAGAGAAATAGTTTCACTCTATTGCTATACTTAAAGGAGTAATTCAGTTTACTGGAAACAATCCAAATATCAATCAACTGGTGAATGGATGAACAAAATACCATGTATCCATATAGTGGAATACTAGGCAACACAAAAAAGAAATACTGATGCATGCATGAATGAACTGTAGAAATGTTATGCCTGGATTCAGGAGAGCCAGCTTAAGATGCTGAGACCTCTCACCAGGGTAGAAGCAGGAAAAATACAGGGGAAGAAGTATATATGAAAGATGGTCTGATCTAACTGGACATTAAAAGAGGTAAGAAGGCCATATCAAAATGATTTTAGGTTTATAGTTAATCTCTGGTCCACCCTCCAATCCTGGGCCATCTCCAATCTGCTTTTGTGGACATTTCATACAAATGGAACCTTGCAACATGTATTTTGTGTGTGTGTGTGTGTGTGTGTGTGTGTGTGTGTGTGGGTGGGTTTTTTTTTTTTTAAGTCTGACTTCTAGTTTTTGATTATAATGTATAATGCTGCTATGAGTCTTTGTGCCCAGTGTGTTCAGGTGAATGTTTTCTTTTGTGTGGGTTCCTAGAGTGTCTGTGGTTAATTTTAGTAAACCTGTGTTTACTTTTACCAAATTGTTAGCTTTTTCCAAAATGGCTATACCATTTTTCATTCTCTCCATCAATGTATGAGGATTTCATTTTCTCTTTCTGATTATAGCCATTAGAGTGCTTGTGTAGTGATAACTCATTGTGGTTTTCATTCATATTTTTCTAATTATGATGAGATTTTTTATGCATGTATTAACTGTTCATATATATTTTTAAGTAAAATGACTATATTAGTCTTTTGCCCATATTTAAATTGTTCCTACTTTTTTTAAACGTAGATGCACTTTTAAAGTGTACTCTGTGGTCATTGGGTTGAGTATTCTGTATGTGTTAGTTATATCAGGTTTGATGGTGTGTTTGAGTTTTCTATATTTCTACTGACTTTGTCTAGTTTTATCAATTACTCAGAATGAGGCACTGAATTACCTCTTTGATATGGTTGAATTGTCTTTTGCTCCTTTCTATCAGTTTTTTCTTCAATCTTTTTAGGTTTTTATATATTTAGGTGTTTTATATATATATATATATATGTATGTATGTATGTGTGTGTGTGTATATACATATTTGGAATTCTTAGATCTTCCTGATATAAAACGAAATGCCATTCTTATCTCTAATAATACTTTTTGTCTTAAAGTCTGTTTTATCTGATAGTAATATAGCTATTCTTTACCTTTCATGGTACTCTGATGGTATCTCTTTTTCTTGTCCTTTTTCTTTCAGCCCTTTGATATCTTTGAATCTAAGATGTATCTTTTGTACACAGCATGTTGTTGGATCTTGATTTTTTTTTTTTTCAGTTTGACACACTGCATCTTTTTGGTTTTTTTGCGGGGTAGGGTAGGATATGGGGGATTGAATCCTTGTGCATGCTGGGCAAGCCCTCTATAAGAAGAGCCCTCTGAGCAGTTTACCTTTTGGTCAAGATGTAAAATCATTCACTATTTATGTAATTATTGATCGGGTTGGATTTACCTTTTTGGTATTCGTTTTCCATGCATTCTTTTTTTTTTTTTTTTTGGGTGCTGGGTATTGAACCCAGGGCCTTGTGCTTACAAGGCAAGCACTCTACTGACTGAGCTATCTCCCCAGCCCCTTTCCATGCATTCTTTTTTTTTTTTTTTTTTTTAATTGTACACAAATGGGATACATGTTGTTTCTCTGTTTGTACATAGAGTAAAGGCATACCATTTGTGTAATCATAAGTTTACATAGGGTAATGTTGGTTGATTCATTCTGTTATTTTTGCCCTTCCCCCGACCCATGCATTCTTAATCTGTTTTGTTCCTCAATTCCTACTTCTCCCCTCCTTTTTTTTGTATTAAATAAATATTTTTAGTGCACTGTTTTACCTCTTTTGTTGTTTTTTTTTAACAGTGAGAACAAACCTTTTTATTTATATATTGAGATAAACTACAGAGACTGAAAGACAAAAATTCATAAATCATTCAGTAGAACATTCATTAAAAATCAAATGCATTTTAACAGTTCTCACACAGAAAAATTTATTTTACATAAGTCTGATATAACATTAAATATTTTACAAATCAGACATTTCATCTTTAAACCTAATTATATAATTTTTAATGCACTATAGACAAAGTAATCTCCTTTCTTTTACTAATTTTTTAAAACCATTTTTGATGTTTTCTTAGTGGCTGCTCTAGGGATTACAATTTGCATCTTAATTTATCACACTCTACTAATATTGAATTCTAATAAAATATATGCACTTTACTCTGATCTAGTTTTGTTTGTTCCCCTTCTTTCTGCTATTATTATATACATAGTGTATATATATATATATATATTTATAAACCCAGAACACAGTGTCAGTTATTGCTTTAAATTTTTTGTCTTTTAAAAATCAAGAGAAGATATGAATAAAATTATATTTATAGAATCTTTTATATTGACTCACATTTATCATTTTTGTTCCTTCTTTTTTCTTGATGTTTGAGTTATCAGTTGTCACTTCCTTTCAACCTGAAGAGATTTCCCTTAATATTTCCTATACACAGGTCTACTAGCAGTGGATTCCTAGGAAGGTCTTTATTTTATCTTCATTTTTGATGTATAAATTTGCTGGACATGAAATTCTTGGTTGACAGGTTTTTTTCTCAGCATTTTGTATACTTTTTTTTGACAGGGTGGCGGGTACCAGGGATTGAACTCAGGGGCATTTCATTACAGAGCTACATCTCTACCCCCCCACCCCTTACTCCTTACCCTTTTTTTTCCTCAAGTTTTTATTTTTTATTATATATATATATTTTATGTGGTATTGGGGATGGAACCCAGGGCCTTGTGCATGTGAGGCAAACACTTTACCAACTGAACCACATCCCCAGCTCCTCTCAAGTTTTTATTTTGAGACATGGTTTCACTTAAGTTGCTTAGGGCCTCACTAAGTTGCTGAGCCTGGCTTTGAGCTCGCCATCTTACTGCCTCAGGCTCCTGAGCTGCTGGGATTAAAGGTGTATGCCACCGTGCCTGACAGCATTTTGTATACATTTTCCACTCTCTTTTAGATGAGTTGCTTTTCTCTTGCTTTTTTCAAGATTTTTCTTTGACTTTAGTTTTCAGCAGTTTATGATATGTCTAGGTGTTGATCTCTTTGTATTTGTTCTACTGAAGCTTCATTGAACTTCTTGAATGTATGGAATAATATTTTTCATCAAATTTGATAAGCTGCTCTGCTGGATATTTCGTTATACTGAGTTGGCAGAACCCAGCCAGGGAAACTTTACCACTGAACTACATCTCCAACCCTTTTTAATTTTTTTATTTGGAGACAGGGTTTTGCTTAGTTGCTTAGGACCTGGCTAAGTTGTTGAGGTTGGCCTCAAACTTGCAACCCTCCTATCTCAGCCTCCTGAGCCTCTGGGATTAAAGGCATGTGTCACCACATCCATCTGTTCTCTGTTCTTATTTTCAGGCTCACTGATTCTTTTTTTTGGATATCCCAAATTGCTATTGAGATACTTAGGTGAATTGTTATTTTTAGTGGTTGTACTTTCCAACTCCAGGATTTCCATTTGATTATACACACACAAACACACCTGTTTCTGCCTCCTAATTGAGAATCTCTGTAGATTATTATTTTTATTTAATTATTTCATTATGATTTCCTTTAATTCTCTATTCATAGTAACCTCTGAAATTTTTGTCATTTCTAGTGTCTTGGAAACTCAGTTTCTGTTGACTTCTTTTTATTTATTTTTTTTACGTGAGTATGAGTTATACCCTTCTGTTTCTTTGTATGTCTTGTAATTTTTTGTAAGAACTGGGCATTTTTAGATAAGGTATTATAGCAACTCTAGATTCTGATTTCCCCAAGTTCATTGTTACTTTTTGTGTTCATTTTCCTTTTTTAGTGACATATTTGCTAAACTTGTGAAATTTCTTTTCTGTGTTTTTGACCATTGGTATCTCTGTACCACCATCCCTTTTTTTTAAGCCAGTAATCATAATCTCAGATTTCTGTGGGTCAGAGATTTAGGGAAGGCTTATTAACCTTACTTAGTCTCTTACGCAATTGCAGTAAGTATTTGGTGGCTGAAGCTGAAACAGCAGGGTTTGTAGCAGCTAAGGGCTGTCTGGGCTTCCCTCTTTATTTGTGTGGTTGCAGGTTCTATCCATATATCTGTCTGCTTTTTATACTTATGTATATTTTAAATTCTGATTTCTAGGGGACTGTCCTTATGTCTACATGTGTTCCTAGCCAGTTATTAAACAAAAGTTGTACTTAACCATCTGGATCCAGGAAGGCTTCTGTCATCTGTCAGTGGCTCTCTGCACAGGTAGGGTAGCATGTTAAAAGTTCAGGTTATTTCAAGTCTCCTCCATCTTTTACTTTCTGCTTGGCCCTTTCATCTCTCCTCTTGACATGCATACACCCTTAGTGTCAGCTTGAAATATATGACTGGTGAACCATTTCAGGTGTCTGAAATGAGAACAGTCTCAATGGAGAAGCTTGCCTCAGCCATGAACCTCTTGGTAGTATTGCTTTTGGCACATCCCACTTGTCCAACTCTCAGAGAGTTAGTTTCCTTGATGACACCGCTGGCTGTGGATGTTACTCATTGCTCCAAATAAGTCATCCTATCCTGCAGCAGAAAAGCTAGCTATTCTCATAAGCTGCTCTGTTCTGGCACAATATCTGCTTCAACTGAGGCAAGAGGGATAGAAGATGATTCAGGTTCAAATGCTACAGATTTCCACTGCTGTTACACATGTTTAGCTATTTTGAAGACATAACTGTTTCTGAATTGTCATATAGGTTGATTTCCTGAGCCCTGAAATCACTATTTTTATTAATATTGTCCAGTTTTACAGTTACTCTTTGTGGAACAGTCATTTGTTTCCTCACTTAGCTCTAGCATGAAGTCCCATTTGTCACATCCTTTTGCTTTTAATCTAGTTTTGTTTTTTAATTTAATTTTTTTTACTTGCTGAATAGTTTTATATTAAACAAGGTCTTTAGTTATAGAGAGAGGGAAACTAATTATTAAAGGCCTTGAGGATTAGTTTAAATAATGTTAATTTTGTCCATAGTTATGTGTGTAAAATGTGTTAGCCATTTTACTTTTATCATCTTAGTAATGAGCTTTTTATGTCTATAAACAATGACTTGTCTTAAACAGGTTTTCTGAAGTTCGTTGGGAAATTTTATACACCCTGTCACTACAATGTCTTCCCCCTATGTTATAAAGAAAAAATTTACTCTTTAGTATGCGATAGAAAATTAAAGAGATGAACCCAAAAGTTTTTATGAAGAGTAGCAGAAATAATTAAAACACACTCTAAGATTTGAGTTTTTCTCTCCTCTGCTCCTCCTACTTATATTTCCCTACAAAGTACCTAATTCCAATTGGCTGAAGGTGCTTGAGCCAAAGATCGTCAATCCTGATTTTTTTTTTTTAAGTTACTGAGGCTGGTCTGGAACTTGTGATCTTCCTGCCTCACCCTTGAGTTGCTGGGATTACAGGTGTGTTCCACTGCTCAGCTTCCAATCCTAATTTAAAAAATTAAAAAAATTTTATTAGTGCATTAGAGTTCTACATAACAGTGAGGTTCATTCTGACATATTCATATTCAGTTTACTCCTTTTCAATTCTCTTTCTCTGCCCTCTTCCCTCCCCCTGATCCTCTTTCTCTGCTCTATTGTTCTTTATTTGGTTTATTTTAAATTGTTGAATTATAAATGCATTGTGAGATATTCATACATGTACAAGCATAATTTGGTCAAGTAAAGTGAGTTTCTTTTATTGTACTGGGGATTGAACCCAGGGGCACTTGACCACCAGTTATATCCTCTACCCTTTTTATTTTTTATTTTGAGACAGAGAGTCCCAAAGTTCTTAGTGCCTTGCTAGTTTGCTGAGATTGGCTTTGAATTTGTAATCCTCCTGCCTCAGCCTCCTGAATTGTGGGGATTATAGGCATGTGACACTGAACCCTGTTTAAAGTGGGTTTCTTATAATCAGCATGTAATTCAATCCACAGCACCCTCCTGTGGTGCTGTGGAGTGAACCCAGGCTTTGTGCTTTGCTAAGCACATACTCTTTATAATTGAGCTACACTTCTTGCCCTGAGTCTTACTTTTTTTATGTTAAAAATCTGTCTTTTAAATGATATCTTTAGCACTCTTAAAATTAATGTAATTTCTTTTTTTAAAATTTTTTTTAGTTGTAGATGGACACGATACCTTTATTGTATTTATTTATTTTTATGTGGTGTTGAGGATCGAGCCCAGTGCCTCACACTTGTTAGGCAAGTGCTCTACCACTGTGCTACAACCCCAGCCCCTGTAATTTCAATGTGATTTGATGATAGTCTTTGATTTTTCTTTTTGTTCTGGTTCTTTATTCCTTTTTTTCCTGTCTGCTTTAGGATTGAGTCTCTTTATGATCTAGTTTTTATCTCCACTGGTGGCTTATTTATATCTTGAATTTTTGTAGTGCTTGACCTAGGGCTTATAGTATACATCTTTAATTAATGACTACTTCATGTATCACAGTATACTCTTATTTCCTTTTTTTTTTTAAAAACATTTTTTTTTTTTAGTTGTAGGTGAACACGATACCTTTATTTTATTTATTTAGATGTGGTGCTGAGGATCAATCCCAGAGCCTCACATGTGCTAGGTGAGGGCTGTGCTGCTGAGCCACAACCCCAGCTCCATTATTTTTATGCTTATTGTCATACATTTTTCTTTTGAACATGCTATAAGCCCATAATACATTTGCTACTCTTTTTCCTTCAGATTAGGAGTTGGTTAACTTTCTATAAAATGCCGATAGTGTTTTAGGCTTTGTAGGCTCTGAGGACTTCGTTGCAACTTTTTTTTTTTTTTTTTTTTTTTGCAGTACTAGGTATTGAACCCCGGGGGCTGTACTGCTGAGTACCATCCATATCCTTTTTAGTTTTAACTTTGAAACAGGGTCTCTCTAAGTGGCTGAGGCTGGCCTTGAACTTGCGACCCTTCTGCCTCAACCTCCTGTGTACCTGGGATTATAGGTGTGCACCACCTGGCATTACTCAACTCTTATAGCATTGAAAACAACTCTTAAGAGAATGACTGCCACCATTTTCCAATGTAACTTTAATTACAAAACCAGGAAGTGGGTGAGATTTGGCCCTGTGGTCATTTCAACCCCCTCTTTAGACAATCAGTTAATTTTCTTTTATTAAAAATAAGAGAAAGGGGGCGGGGGTACAGTGGCACATGCCTATAATCCCAGCAGCTTGGGAGACTGAGGCAGGAGGATTGCAAGGTCAAAGTCAGCCTCAGCAAAAGTGGGGTGCCAAGCAACTCAGTGATACTCTGTCTCATAAAATACAGATAGGACTGGGGATGTGACTCAGTGGTAGAGTACCCCTGAGTTCAATCCCCAGTACAAAAAAAAAAAAAAAAAAAAAAGAGAGAGAGAGAGAGAAATACTTCATATTTACCTACATTTCAGCAATTTCTGGAGACCCTCATTTCTTTAGGTAGATCCAGGTTTCTGTTTGATATCATATTCCTACAGTTTGAAGAACTTCCTTTAACATTTTTTGTGGAGTGTATCTGCTGGTAATGAATTCTTTCACTTTTTCTTAGTCTGCCTCTCATTTAAACAGATGATTCTCATCTTTGTATTTCTCTTCTCTGCCTTCAGGATTTTTTTCCTTTTTCTTTTTAAAAAATTCAGATATAATTTATATTGGGTGTGGTGGCACACATCTGTAAATCCCAGTGGCTTAGGAGACTGAGGCAGGAGGATTGCAAGTTCCAAGCCAGCCTCAGAAACTTATCTAGGTCGTGTAAGTAACTTAGCAAGACTCTGTCTCTAAATAAAAAATAAAAAATGTCTGGGGATGTGGCTCAGTGGTTAAGTGCCCCTAGGTTCAATTCCTGTTACCAAAAAAAAAAAAAAAAAAAAAAAATCAGATATTATTTAAATACAGTAAAATTCACCCATTTTAATGTACAGTTCTGTGAGTGATCCTTATAGTGGTGTAATCACTCTAACAAGCAAGATGTAAAGTAATTCCACGTTCCCCAAATTCTCCCAAACTCTTCTCATGTACCTTCATAGTCAGTTTCACACCTACCTCAACCTTTGATTACCACTCATGTGTTTTCTGTCCCTATAGGTTTTTTTTTTTTTTTTTTAATTACTGGGATTTGGACCTGGGGCACTTAACCACTGAAACCCATCCTCAGCAGCCCTTTTTTCTTATTTTTTGAGACAGGGTCTCACTAAGTTCCTTAGGGCCTTACTGAGTTGCTGAGGTTTTGACCTTGCAGTCCTCCTGCCTCAGCCTCCTGAGTCACTGGGATTATAGGCATATGCCACCACACCCAACTTCTTTCCCGTTAGTTTAGCCTTTTCAGGAATGCCATTAAAATGGAATCATAGTGCATATCCTTTTGGATCTGGCTTCTTTCACCTAGAATAATGCAGTTGATATTGGTTCTATCAATAGTTTATTCCCATTTATTACTGACCAGTATTCCTCCTTATGGATGTATCATAGTTTGACTATACATTTACTAGTTGGAGAGCATAACTGTACATTTACCAGTTGGAAGGCATTGGTTTTTTTTTTTTTTTTCCCTAGAATTTGGTGATTTTAGATAGAGCCACTATAAGATCAGTTTTATGCAGTTACAATGTATGACAGAACTGCTTTACAAAAGATTTAATAAACCTATTTATAATAAAAACCAACACTGTCTGAACATTTCAATTCCATAATACCATCTTTAAAACTGAGCATAATTGAAAGTTTTTTTCCTCCCAAAATGGAAATGTCTTTCAGTCTGATCATAAAAATAGTATGTGCTAATTTAAAGATTATAGAACATGGGGGACATAATGGTGTGTGCCTATAATCCCAGTGATTCGGAAGGATGAGGCAGAAGACTGCATGTTTGAGGCCAACCTGGGCAACTTAGTGAGAACCTGTCTCAAAATAAATAATAAAGAGGGTAGGGGATGCAGCTCAATTGTAGAGCACCCCTGGGTTCAATCCCTGGTAGCACAAAAGATAGTTAGATATGCATATAAATAATTTCTCTAGATTAATAGTTTTAGTTTTTGTATAACATGATTTTGTGTTACTCAGCCTTCTGATCTGAAGGCTAAACATACTCCATGTTGGCCCTTTTAGAGTATGACCCCCAGATTTGAATGTAATAGTAAAAGTGGGAGCTGGATCCTCTGTCTTGTTCTGCATGATATATTTCTTTTAATAAAACTGAAGTTAAGAAGCTTTCTTGGCAGCCACATGCACTTGAATCATCTAAAACCATTACACTGAGTCATATAAAGCCCTGAAGTCATTTTCACATCTACTGATACTAAGCCACACTTCCCTCATCATGTATTTGGATCTTCAGTGCACTATTTAACATTCATCCATAGTTTACTGTCAGACTTGGCCTGTGTTTCTGTATTGTTGAAGCATTTTTTTGTTTTTGATCACTGATTAACATACTGAATTAACTTACTCAGATCACTTCAAAATGTTTAATAGTTACAGAACTTAAGGGAGAGTTAATGTCATAACCACAGTCAACAGAACTCTGTCAAAAATATATATGTTTGGGCTGGGTATATAGCTCAGTTGGTAGAGTGCTTTCCTCACAAGCACGAGACCCTGGGTTCAATCCCCAGCATCACAAAAATAAATAAATAAATAAATAAATAAAAATTAAAATTAAAAAATTAAAAAAAGAATATATATATTTTAACTTATTTTTATTGTAAACAAATGGGATACATGTTGTTTCTCTGGTTGTACATAAAGTAAAGGCGTACCATTTGTGTAATCATACATTTACATAGGGTAATGGTGTTTGATTCATTTTGTTATTTTTTCCTCCCCCGCACCCCTCTTTTCCCTCTATACAGTTCCTCCTTCCTCCATTCTTGCCTCCCTCCCACCCCTCATTATGTGTCATCATCTGCTTATCGAGATCATTCGTCCTTTGGTTTTTTGAGATTGGCTTATCTCATTTAGCATGATATTCTCCAATTTCATCCATTTGCCTGCAAATGGCATAATTTTATTATTTATGACTGAGTAATATTCCATTGTGTGTGTGTGTATGTGTATATATATATGTATATTAACACATACATATATATTAATCCTGGATTGAACCCAGGGTCTCGTTCTTGTGAGGAAAGCACTCTACCAACTGAGCTATATACCCAGCCCAAATAAATATATTTTTGACAGAGTTCTGTTGACTGTGGTATGACATTAGCTCTCCCCTAAGTTCTGTAACTATTAAACTTTTTGAAGTGATCTGAGTAAGTTCATTCAGTATGTTAATGTATATGTATGTGGTATGTGTATATATACACACACACACACACACACACACACACACACACACACACACCACATTTCTTTATCCATTCATCAATCGAAGGACATCTAGGTTGGTTCCACAATCTGGCTATTGTGAATTTGAGCAGCTATGAACACTGATGTGGCTGTATCTCTGTAGTATGCTGATTTTAAGTCCTTTGGGTATAGGCCAAAGAGTGGGATAGCTGGGTCAAATGGTGGTTCCATTCCAAGCTTTCTGAGGAATATTCATATTGCTTTCCAGAGTAGCTGCACTAATTTGCAACCCCACCAGCAATGTATGAGTGTACCTTTTTCCCCACATCCTCGCCAACACCTATTGTTGCTTGTATTCTTGATGATCGCCATTCTAATTGGGGTGAGATGAAATCTTAGGGTAGTTTTGATTTGCATTTCTCTTGTTACTAGAGATGTTGAACATTTTTTCATGTATCTGTTGATTCCTTGTACATCATCTTCTGTGAAGTGTCTGTTCATTTCCTTAGCCCATTTGTCAATTGGATTATTTGTATTCCTATAGTTTTTTGAGTTCTTTATATATTCTGGAAATTAGTGCTCTATCTGAAGTATGAGTGGCAAAGATTTTCTCCCACTCTGTAGTCTCTCTCTTCACATTGCTGATAGTTTCCTTTGCTGAGAGAAAGCTTTTTAGTTTGAATCTATCCCAATTATTGATTCTTGCTTTTATTTCTTGTGCTATGGGAGTCCTGTTAAGGAAGTCTGATCCTAAGCTGACATGTTGAAGATTTGGACCTACTTTTTCTTCTGTAATCTGCAGGGTCTCTGGTCTGATTCCGAGGTCCTTAATCCATTTTGAGTTTAATTTCGTGCACAGTGAGAGATATGGGTTTACTTTCATTCTGTTGCATATGGATTTCCAATTCTCCCAGCACCATTTGTTGAAGAGGCTATCTTTTCTCCATTGCATATTTTTGGCACCTTTGTCTAAATAAATTGTATTTATTTGGGTTTGTGTCCATGCCCTCTATTCTGAACCATTGATCTACCTGTCTATTTTGGTACCAATACCATGCCATTTTTGTTACTATTGCTTTGTAGTATAGTTGAAGTTCTGGTATTGCGATACCCCCCTGCTTCGCTCTTTCTGCTAAGGATTACTTTAGCTATTCTGGGTTTCTTATTCTTCCAGATGAATTTCATGATTGCTTGCTCTATTCCTGTAATGTACGTCAATGGGATTTTAATTGGAATTGCATTGAATCTGTATAGCACTTTTGGTAGTATGGCCATTTTGACAATATTAATTCTGCCTATCCAAGAACATGGGAGATCTTTCCATCTTCTAAGGTTTTCTTTAATTTCTTTAGTGTTCTGTAGTTCTCATTATAGAGGTCTTTCACCTCTTTTGTGAGATTGATTCCCAAGTATTTTATTTTTTTTGAGGCTATTGTGAGTGGGTAGTTTTCCTAACTTCTCTTTCTGAAGATTCATCACTTATGTATAAAAATGCATTGGATTTATGAGCATTGATCTTATAACCTGCTACTTTACTGAATTCACTTATGAGTTCTAAAAGCTTTCTGGTGGAATTTCCTGGTTCCTCTAAATATATCATCATGACATCAGCAAATAGGGATAGTTTGAGTTCTTCTTTTCCTATTCGTATCCCTTTAATTTCTTTGGTATGTCTAAATTGCTCTGGCTAGAGTTTCAAGGACAGTGTTGAATAGAAGTGGTGAAAGAGGGCATCCCTGCCTTGTTCCAGTTTTTAGGGGGAATGCTTTCAGTTTTTCACCATTTAGAATGATATTGGCCATGAACTTAGCATAGATGGCCTTTACAATGTTAAGGAATGTTCCCACTATCCCTATTTTTTCTAATGTTTTGAGCATGAAAGGATGCTGTATTTTATCAAATGCTTTTTCTGCATCTATCAAAATAATCATGTGATTCTTGACTTTAAGTCTGTTGATATGGTGAATTAACATTTATTGATTTTCCAATGTTGAACCAACCTTGCATCCTTGGGATAAAACCCACTTGATCGTGGTGCACTATCTTTTTAATATATTTTTGTATGTGATTTGCTAAAATTTTGTTGAGAATTTTTGCATCAATGTTCATTAAGGATATTGGTCTGAAATTTTCTTCCCTCGATGTGTCTCTGTCTGGTTTAGGTATCAGGATAATATTGGCTTCATAGAATGAGTTTGGGAGGGTTCCCTCCTCTTCTATTTCATGGAATACTTTGAGGAGTATTGGAATGAGCTCTTCTTTTAAAGGTTTTGTAGAACTCAGCTGAGAACCCATCTGGTCCCGGACTTTTCTTTGTTGCTAGGCTTTTGATGACTTCTTCTATTTCATTACTTGAAATTGATCTATTTAAATTGCGTATGTCCTCCTGGTTCAGTTTAGGTAATTCATATGTCTCTAGAAACCTGTCGATGTCTTTGAGATTTTCTATTTTGTTGGAGTATAGATTTTCAAAATAACTTCTAATTATGTTTTGTATTTCACTCGTGTCCATTGTGATATTTCCTTGTTCATTCCGAATTTTAGTAATTTGAGTTTTCTCTCTCTTTCTCTTTGTTAGTGTGGCCAGGGGTTTATCAATTTTGTTTATTTTTTCGAAGAACCAACTATTTTGTCAATTTTTTGTATTGTTTCTTTTGTTTCAATTTCATTGATTTCAGCTCTGACTTTAACTATTTCCTGTCTTCTACTACTTTTGGTGTTGCTCTGTTCTTTTTCTAGGGCTTCGAGCTATAGTGTTAAGTTGTTTATTTGTTGATTTTTTCTTCTTTTATTGAATGCACTCCATGAAATAAATTTTCCTTTAAGTACTGCTTTCATAGTGTCCCAAAGATTTCAATATGGTGTGTCTTTGTTCTGATTTACTTCTAAGAATTTTTTTATTTCCTCCCTGATGTCTTCTGTTATCCATTCATCATACAATAGTATATTATTTAATCTCCAGGTGTTGGAGTAGTTTGTTTTTTATTCTGTCATTTATTTCTAATTTCAATTCATTATGATCTGATAGAATACAAGGTAGTATCTCTATCTTCTTGTATTTGCTAACATTAGCTTTATGGAATAAAATATGATCTATTTTAGAGAAGGATCCATGTGCTGCTGAGAAGAAAATGTATTCGTTCTTTGTTGGATGGTATATTCTATATATGTCCGTTAAGTCTAAATTATTGATTGTGTTATTGAGATCTATGGTTTCTTTGTTCAATTTTTGTTTGGACGATCTGTCCAGTGGTGAGAGAAGTGTGTTAAAATTGCCTAATATTATTATGTTGTGGTCTATTTGATTTCTGGAATTGAGGATTTGTTTGGTGTATATGGATGAGCCAATATTGGGGCAAAGATATTTATGATTGTTATGTCTTGCTGATTTATGCTTCCCTTAAGCAGTATGAAATGTCCTTCTTTATCCCTTCTGACTAACTTTGGCTTGAAGTCCACATTATCTGATATGAGGATGGATGGATACTCTGACATTTTTGCTGTGTCCATGTGCATGGTATGTTTTTTCCCCGTCCTTTCACCTTTAGTCTGTGGGTATCTCTTTCTATGAGATGAGTCTCTTGCAGGCAGCATATTGTTGGATCTTTCTTTTTAATCCAGTCTGCCAGTCTACGTCTTTTGATTGATGAGTTCAGGCCATTAACATTCAGGGTTATTATTGAGATTTGTATTCCTGGTCATTTGGCTCATTTTTATTTTTTGACACAACTTGGTTTCTCCTTTATTTGACTATTCCTTTAGGATAGTTCCTCCCTTTGCTGATTTGCATCATTGTTTTTCATCTCTTCCTCATGGAATATTTTGCTGAGGATGTTCTGTAATGCCAGCTTTCTTTTAGTGAATTCTTTTAGCTTTTGTTTATCATGGATGGATTTTATTTCGTCGTCAAATCTGAAGGTAAGTTTTGCTGGGTATAAGATTCTTGGTTGGCATCCATTTTCTTTCAGGGCTTGAAAAATGTTGTTCCAGGCCCTTCTAGCTTTTAGGGTCTGGATTGAAAAATCTGCTGATATCCCTATTGGTTTCCCCATGAATGTAATTTAATTCTTTTCCCTCACAGCCTTTAAAATTCTGTCTTTATTTTGTATGTTAGATATTTTCATAATAATGTGACTTGGTGTGGGTCTGTTGTAATTTTGTATATTTGGAGTCCTATAAACCTCTTGTACTTGATTTTCCATTTCATTCTTCAGATTTGGGAAATTTTCTGATATTATTTCATTGAATAGATTATTCATTCCTTTGGTTTGTTTCTCTAAGCCTTCCTCAATCTCAATAATTCTTAAATTTGGCCTTTTCATGATATCCCATAATTCTTATAGATTCTGTTCATGATTTCTTACCATCTTCTCTGTTTGGTCAACTTTGTTTTCAAGATTAAATATTTTGTCTTCAGTGTCTGAGGTTCTTTTTTCCAGGTGTTCCATCCTATTGGTTATGCTTTCTAAGGAGGTTTTAATTTGGTTTATTGTTTCCTTCATTTCAAGGATTTCTGTTTGGTTTTTTTTCCCCCATATCTCTAACTCTTTATTGAAATGATCTTTTGCTTCCCATATTTGCTCTTTTAACTGTCGATTGGTGCAATTGTTCAATGCCTGCATTTGCTCTTTCAGCTCATCATTCAATGCCTGCATTTGCTCTTTCATCTCCTTGTTTGCTTCCCTGATCATTTTAATTATGTACATTCTGAACTCCCTTTCTGACATTTCTTCTGCTGTACTGTCATTGGGTTTTATTGATATAGCATCTAGGTCCATTTGGGACATTTTCTTCCCTTGTTTTCTCATATTGGTCAGGTACCAGTGGGACCCTGAGATATTGCAGATTTCCTCTGTTGGCTTATAGTGTCCTTGTAGATTTCCAGTATATCACCTCCTAGCCTTCAGTAGCCTGAAGTCTTGGAGGAACGTGATAATGTAGTACTCCACAAGAAAGCTGCCCCTCTAGGGGTGGTGGCCTTGAGGTGGGGTATATTCCCTGCTAGTGGGCAGAGGTGCCTCCACTTGTTGACCAATGGTTTGCCAAAGGGGAACTAGACTGCGGGCTGAGGCATGGCTGGTCTAGGCCTGTGTCCGGCCTGCCGCCCAGGCCAGGGGAGCCTAGTTGTGCGTGAAAGCCTCTCGCTCCCCAGCCCTGCCCCTACAAGCTGCCTTTGGACCGGGACTGTTGCCGGAGGGAGCCTGGCTGCTGTCCGGGCCCACCGCTGGGTCTGGGGGTGGGGGCTGGCTGTGCGGGGAAGGGGGAGACTGGCTGTTCACCAAAGCCTCTCGCTGCCTGGCCCTGGTCTTTCTAAATTTTCTGTGTTCTTTTTTTAGTTGTTGATGGACACAGTATTTATTTATTTTTATGTGGTGCTGAGAAGTGAACCCAGCGACTCACACATACTAAGCAAGTGCTCTTTCACTGAACTGCAACCCCAGCCCAAATTTCCTATGTTTTATTTAGTATTTTTGGGGGGGGGGAGAAATCTTACATATAATGAGTGAGAAGTAATGCTTTTTATTTTTATATTTATTTAGTCTCCTTTTGGTGACTTTTTAGCGCTATGTGTATTCTACATACTATTAATGCAGTATTTATTGTGTACCCCATGTATGACCATTATGTATATTTATTACTAGTACAATGCTTATTTAAAACATTGAGGATTTTTTTCTTGAAACTTTAATCCACACTGTGGACCACACTTCCCAAACATAGTCAGTGACCAGAGAGATGAAAATCACACTGTTGAAGAAAGAATATAAATTCTTTTAAGACCTGCTCCGTATCTCACATAGAATAGCAATATCATGGCTGCTGCTAATTTAGATTGCATGAAATCAAAAAAGAGGCACTTTTGGCTAGGATTGTTAATATCTAAAAACAAAAGAAATGTATCTGACAATACACTGGAAGAGACAGAAACAGACTATCCAGGCAGCTTCACACATTAAAAGCATTAGATGGAAACGAAGAAAAAAAAGTGCCCAGAACATGAGCTTAACTCCCTTTGGTGTCAGAAACTAAGTCATTCTTTTAGCAGTGGTTGAAATCAGTTATCCATTTGCAGTAAATTCAAGAAGCTACAGTTCTGGGACCTATTTATTTTGACCTTGTTTTATTCCTATTTTTACTTTGGTAACTCTCATTGAGTCATCCCAGCACAGGGATAGGATACCTGTTATTGAAGCAAATTCTTTGAGTTCAGTAAGACAGTATGTAGAAAGATTAACTATCTCTGCCCAGAGTTATTTTCCTAGCCTCATACAAATATTTTTAACACACATTTATAATTATTTCTAATTAGTTTTTTTTCCCCCTTTGGTGCTGGTGACTGAGCCCAGGGCCTCACACACCACTAAGCTACATCTCCAGCCTCTAATTAGTTTTGTTTACCTCTGCTGGAATATATCTTAAGTCTATTTCAAGATATGTAAATTCTCCCCAGAATGTTTTATTGGGTGCTGTCAGATTTGGGTATGAAAGCCTCAGCTGGATGCAGAGTTCTCAAGCAGTGTTGATATCCTCATTTCCTATTGCTTGCTTGTGTCTTGAGCTCCAGGCCAAAGTGAACTGCTTCCTTTCTTTACTGCCTCCAAGCTTCCGCTCCTGCTGTTCTGCCTTATTAAAAAGCTCTCTTCTTACCATTCTTTTAAGATTATATATATTATTAATTTCTTCTGCAAATAGCAAAATGTACCATCTGTGCTCTCACAGAACTTACATTCTAATGGTTCACTCCACTACAAGTTTTTTTTAACCCATTTCCTTCCTTTTTTTGACCATCTCCAAATTGATGACTCATCTTTAAATAAATCATTATAATGAAGGGGGAAAAAGGCGAATGTTTGAGATGACCATTGTTGCTATGCAGACAACCTTCCAAAATGTCTAATTTTAAAAGTATGTGTCCTAGGGCTGTGAGTATAGCTTAGTAGTACAGCACTTGCGTGTCATTTGCAACGTCCTGGGTTCCCCAACATGGAAAAAAAAAAATGTGTTCTAAATGTAGAAAGAAGCAGAAGTAACAAAACACAGGTAAAAAAGAGTGATATAGACTTGAATGAATAGTGTCAGGATATATAAAAGCTAGGTTAGATAGAGACTTCCAAGATGAAGGGCATGAAGGATAATGAGAAACTGAAATTTATGGTTAGAGCAAAAGCAGTAATTAGTAGGTATGGTCATTTTCTTGGGCTAGCTGAGACCACATTAATGTATGACAGAGCAGAACTATTTAACATCTCTTTTGCTTCCCTGTTTTAAGACAAAAGAATTATCTGGAATTGATAAGACACAGCTAAAATCCCAGATAGAAGATCATTATAAGTGCAGTTAGCTTATCAAAAAGCATTATTTTCTGGTTTTTTTTTTTTTTTTTTGGTCTCCCACTCTACTCTTCCTTCCACCTTTTTCCTACTTCTTCTGTCCAGAGTATTGAAAGAATTTGTAGATGAAATTGTTAAAGCACCATCTTTAATGACTTGTGGAGAATACAAGGAGTGCCAGGAACTTAGATACAGAAAAAGTAGTCTAATGTGAGCAGAGGGGCTGGAGTCATGGCTCTGTGGTACAGCACTTGCCTAGCATTTGTGAGGCACTGGGATTGATCCTCAGCACCACACATAAGTAAATAAATAAAGTCCTTTGAAACCCCCCCCAAAAAAAAAAAAAAAAAGCATAGGAGCCTGGTATGAAGATGCCTGCCCATAATCCCAGTGGCTCTGGAGCCTGAGGCAGAAGGGTTGCAAGTTCAAAACCAGCCTCAGCAACTTAGTGAGACCCTCTCTCAAAATAAATAAAAGGGCTGGAGATGTGGCTCAGTGGTTAAGCACTCTTAGGTTCAATCCCCAGTACCAAAATATAAAAAAAGGGAACAGAAGGGCAATTGAAAGAGGGTGATGATTTCAAAATATGTATCACTGTAACATTTCATTCATTGGTTTCAACTCTTTGTACCTTCAGAGCTTGTTCCCTTTTCAAATATTTATAGACTATTGTGCCTTCAATCAGTTTTGGCTTTTACAAACAAAAATTCCAAGATAAATCCATAATAAGATCAGAAGTAAGATTCTGCAGGGTTCTGACCTTGATCTCTACCTTATTTATTATATCAATGACTTAGCTCCTACTATACTTAGCAAAGGACCCTGGACATAATTAAAGATTTATTGATTGACTTTAAGTAAAGAGATAATGGCATATAATCATATTTGTGGATCATAAAATAATGGATGGAAAAACTAATGATGAGTGCCAGAACCAGTGGTCAAAATGATCTCAGTAGACTTGAAAGAGAGTTGAAATCAAAAACATTTGAAAGTAATAAATGTCAAGTTCTGCATTTAGATTTAAAACAATCAGCTGCATTAGGACAGAATGTGGGACAACTGGCCCAATAATAATTCAGTGGAGGCTTTCACTGATCTCTAGTTTATAAGTGGGAGTAATAGTTGTAGGCACAGTACCCAGCACCAATCTCCTATACCTATGAGAATTTTTCTGAATGTTATGTGTCAGAAGATGTTTATAACTAGATGTATCCTGAATAGAGTGACCAGAAGTTATTGTTTGGAAACCTTGTCATATAAAGAAGACTTTAAGCAGATGAGTTTTAGTTTGGATAAAAGGTGACTTAGGGAAACATAGCTATCTTCTAATGTTAAATGGCTGCCAAATAGATATAGGATTAGATCTGATTTTGTAAAGTCTCATTGATCCAAACTGCAACCAATAGAAACTATTAGGAGGTAGGGTTTTGTTTGATATGAAGAAGATTATATAATAATAATTTAATTGGTAGTATTTATTGAGCAGTTACAATACATCAGGCAATGAGCTAAGCACTTTCCATGAAGCATCTCACATTTAATTCCCACAACAGCCTTATATAGGTACTTTTTAGTCCTGGCTTATTGAGAACTTGATCTGTTCAGTGTTGTGCAGCTTGGAAGTGGCTAAAGAGCTATTTTAACCTAGATCTGATTATTCTGAAAAGCTGTTCCCATTACCCCAATGCTATCTTGCCAAGTTTTAAACTAATTACTAGAAATAGTCAAGCAGAACTGGAATGATACTCCATCATAATTTAGAATCAGTGCATAAAGTTCATAAGAATGTGGAGGGGCAATGTGGCATAATGGGAAAAGAGCACAGACTTTGAAGTTAATTCAGGGTTGGAAAATGTTACACATTGGCCATGTGATCTTAGGCGAGATACTTAACCTCCTTGAACCCCATTTTTCTTATCTGTAAAATAAGGACACCAATGCTTACCTGAGAATTATTGGGAAAATCAACTTTTGTGAACAGTATGGTTTATGTAGTATGTACTGGTATATACTGGGGACTCAATAGCTGCCTGCAAAAATTTCTCTTGAGCAATTATAATCATTGGACTTAGACAGCTATTATTTTAACTTTGTATAGCTCTTCATTTGTTAACATTAGGGCCACTTTATCTCTGGAATAATAACTGCCACTACTCCAGTTGGATTAGAAGTTTTGGTTACTAGGCTTGATTTTGTTTATAATTTTGTACTGATAAGATCTATATCTTATCTTCTTACAGTTTTTCTGTCATCTCTCTTGCTGTTAGGAAGTATTAGTCACTTCCTAATTTGCAACTATCAGCTTAGAAGCCCAAATAAAAATGAGTAGGCCTTTAGGGCAATCTGAAGGGCTTTCTGCTACCAAAATACATAGGCATTAATGTATGGGACTTCTGATAGCTATTTTGGTGACCTATAAGTCATTTTATTTTTCCCTGTTTCTTGGATGTTCAGAGAGTTGAACCGATGAAGTGGAGTATAACTAGATGTGACACAATTTTTGCTCTTGAGGAGTTTTACAACCTAATAGAAAAAACAACGCATCATAATCAGTTTAAAGCATAGGGTTTTATAAGCATAGCATTCATAATTTAGAATCACTGTAATATTATACAATGTTATACCTTTCTTCTGTTGAGTGCCTGTTTACATTGTGCCAAGTGCTACACTAGTTTTTCTCTCTCCATCTTTTTAAATATTCAAAACAAATATTCAAAACAAAGAGATAATAACATCATCCTCATTTATAGGCAATGCTGAGCTCCAGAGAGATTAGACAATTTGCTCAGCTTCCAAAGAGATTTAGATTCAGATCTGTTGTATTCTAAAGGACAAATTGTTTTTACCACACTGGAAGAGGTTACCATGGTCATAGAAACACCTGTACAGAGGAATTATTAGTTGAGCTGAACCTAATGGGACAGGCAGAATTTTGGTGGGATTGGTTGGCTTGGGTTGGGTTAGGCTAGGGAAAGGAATTTGTAGGTGATACTATAAAACTACAACTGCTGTTATAGTTTTGTTTGTTACAATAGGAAATATGATATTGATATGTTGAAAGCTGTGGTTTTGAGATGATTAGTGTGACAGTGGCCAGAGATGGGTGGGCAGTTAGGAGACGATTGTAGTTTTCTACTGATGAGCAAACTGATTAGTTTGGGCTAAGCCTAGGACAGTGAAGGGCAAATTTGAGAGACATTTTCAAAGAAATGACAGGATTTAGTGATTGGGTATAGGAAATAAAAAGGAAAATAGCCATAGGACTGCTTGATTCATAGAGCAGAATACTGGCAGAATTGGAAAACAGATTAATTTTTTTAATTGATTCTGTAAAATCACAACTAATTGAAATCATTTCAGAACCTTCCCTGGCCTACCACCCTTATAGTGACCCTCTCTGGTCATGGAGGAGAACACTTAGGAAGGTGGTGCCGTGCGAGTGGGAGGGGAAGGGTAGTAAGGAATGGGAGCAGTGAATGTCTTTCAAATTTTGTTTTTCTGGCTTGATTTTGCCCTGGGTTCATTGAATGCAATCTCATGCTCATGGCAAATGTCTCTTTGTTGATATACTTAACACACATTTAATGTTTTATGGAAAGCAACTTAAAGCTCTTGTGTGAGAATGAGGAGTTATGAATTTATTATTTTGCTGTTAATGCTGAGAAATAGTTCAATTTTCCAGGTCATTATCTTTTAACTAAAATTGAATACTAATAGGAATTTGTGGTATTCATGTTGGAAATCGCCACCCTCATTTAGAAGCTATTGACCTTTATGTTGATAAAATAACATTCTTAACTGAGCATGTGAAATCTGCACTGAACAGCTGCAGCCTTTCCAGAACACTAATTTAAAAAGTGCTCATCACTTTACTTTTTGAAAATCAAAAGTGTGTGGGTGGGATGAAGTCACCTGAGCAATTTTCTGTAATTATAACTTTCAAGGCCTTTCCTTTGTCTTTTGCTGGCTAATTTAAAACATGCATGCACACATATATGTACATGCAGCAGCCCCACAAACCTATGATTTTCTTTTTCTCTATACACTGTTGTCTATAGATGTGAGTGTGAGTGGCACACATAGGGATTGAACCCAGGGCCTCAGCTAAACTAAGCAGGTGCTCTACCACTGAAGTATACCCCCAGCCCAGGACTTGTTTTTGTTAAATAGTTGTAGTTCCTCAGGATGATATATTTTCCTGTTCTTTCCTTATTGTATTTGAAACTTTGTATCTTAGAGAACTTTGGAACCCCTAAAACAGATAGTTGTCTACCAAAGACTTCTGAGGTCTAAATGGCCCCTCTTAAACATTTCTAGATGTTAGTTGGATCTAAACTGACTCCTCAATAGTAGCACTGGAAACCTGAAACTGCCTTGATATTCTAGAGGATGAAAAAGGAAAACGTTATTGTCATTTCACAACCTTTTGAATGAAGATTAGGTCAGCAAATACTGTAATGTGAGAATGGCATTGGTGCCCAGGAACAGTCCACATTGAAATTTAACTTTTGCATTCTCATAATCAAGTCAGGTTTGGTGCTAGTGTTACTCACTGAAGGAAGGAAAGTAGGGAATAATGGTTTTTCTAGTTGTACCTTTTAATTAAACAGAAGAATGGAATGGGAAGGGTTTTAAAGACTTTCATGAGGGACGGTTAGTACCTGACATAGTTTGGTAGTTCCATCATAATGGAACACGTTTTAAGAAAACCACCAATTTTCCCAATGAACTATCAGAAAATAATTCTAAATTTTAGCTTATTATACATGTAGAAGAAAATTATTGGCTTTTTAGAAGTCTTTGTCAAGTCCCTTGCCAGTGTGTTAAATATGTCTGTCTTACTATTTTATTTCTTTTTTTATTCTCACCAAGTTACAAAAAATTCTCCACCTGGAATAGAATTTTTAGGCTTTATTATCTGTAGCTGTTTCTCATTGCTGAAATCAGATATCTTCTATCTATATATATATCTTTTATTTTATATATATATATAGATAGATAGATAGATAGATATCTTTTAATGATGATTTTTTTTTTGTAACATTTATTTTTATGTGGTGATACGGATCGAACCCAGTGCCTCATTCATGTTAGGTGAGTGCTCTACCACTGAACCACAACCCCAGCTCCCAGAGATAATCTTTTTTTAGGGAGGTTAAATCCACCAAGTTATCTTGTTATTATGTTATCTTTTTCCCTCCTAGTAATTCAGAGGCAATGCTTTGTCTCACTGAAGCTGTTTGGAAAGATCTTTACATGTGTGTGCATTGGGTAATAGAAAGGAGGTAAGTCATTTGTTTCAGAAGATGCACAAATGCATAAAAAATGAGCAGCAGGGAAAACAGAATGCAGTTAGTCATCTTGTTGCTTCAAAACTGAACAAACGTTTTGGGAGAGCAAGTTCTTGCTGGACATCACTAAATAAGAATGAGTTGATGTCACACTTGGCAAGAAGCAACTCTTAAAATTTTTTTTTCCATACAAACAGTACAACATGGCGGGGAGGAGGAATTGCGGGCAAAGGGTGAAGATTATGGGGGGAAAATAAGCTGTAGAAGGAATGTGAGAATGAGTTGCTTGTTACAAAAAGAATTAATGTGATATAAAAGCCATGCTTGTTTTATCAGGAGGAATCTGAGTTAGAACATGAACTGATGAAAGGAAGAGATGTTTACCAGGCTCCTCCCACCCTCCCTTGGAGAGCTTTTGTTCTCAGATCCCTGTGGAGGGTTGTGTAACTGCTTTGACTAATTTTCAAGAAAGAATGGCCCCTGTAGCTCTTTTGGCTGACTATAGTGCTGCATTAAGTCTGAGTGAAGAAGTCTCTAAAACATAGTGATACCAAACTCAAAATAGTCTTTTAAACCAGCCTTTCCAAACACCAGGAGGTGATACTGCAGACTTTGGAGCGTACATGACCACCTGCCTCCCTATTCCAAGAATTCTATGCCATTTTGGGAATTTGGGCAGCCAAATTCAGATGACTGACTTTACACCTTCCTATATAGCCAGAAAATGTCAAGATTTGCCAGATACTTATAAAATTAGCTGGAGTTATATGGCTAAATTAATGTCTGGGATCCAGTGTTTCATAATAGGAGTCAGGTGATGGGTTGGGAACACTTCTGGCATTTTGAGTGGACCAGTCTTCATTGTGTGTCAGTGTACCATGCATTGGAATTGATTAGGTTCCCTGCCCACTAAATAACAGTCTCTCTGCTGTTCAGGAGAAGCCCTCACTCTTCCAGCTTTCTCTGAGGGAACATAGGACACTAAAAACAATATGTTTTTTGTAGTGCTACTAAGCTTCAGTGTTTGTTTACATAAAGATCTTGGAAAGGTCTGGAGATGTGGATCAGTAGTAGAGTGTTTGCCTAACATATGTGAGGCCCTGGGTTCAATTCCCAGTACTAGAAAAAAAAAAATCTTGGAAAGCCACGTTCCACTAAGTTTTAGGAATATGTACATTTATCATGTAGCATAGTGTGTTAGTTAGCTTTTCATTACTGTGACAAAATACCTGAGGAAAAAAAGAAGGCAAGATTTATTTTGACTTCATGGCTTCATAGGTTTCAGTGAAAGTCAGCTAGATCTATTGTTTTGGGTCTGTGGTGAGGTAGAGAAGACCTGCTCACCTCATGGTAGCCAGCAAGAGGAGAGAGAGGGAGGGGGCCAAGGAAGGAAGATGCACAAGCACCAAAGGGGTTAGAGAAAGATAAAAATCCTCAAGACATACCTCCAAAGACCCACTCCCTTCAACTGGGTCCTACCTCCTACAGTTTCTGCCACCTCCCAGAATTGCCATCAAATTATGACTCCATCAGTGGATCAAACCACTGTTAAAGCCCTCATGATGCAGTAACCTTCCCAAAGGCCTCACCTCTGAACCTTGCTTTATTGGGGGCCAATCCTTCACTTCAACACATGAACGTTCCAAATGCAAACTGTAACATATAGATTTAATTTAGAATGGATTTAGTAAAAACCAAAAAGCAGTATTGGGGAAAAAAAAGCATGAAAAGATGGTTGAAGGGGAGTACATTGTCAGGAAAGAAAGGGTGAGTGAGGTGCAAAATGCCTTCTTAAGTAGCCCATTGTTATGCAAGTCAGCACCAGTTCTCCAGTTCTGTGGGTGACTCTTTTTCTGGTGGCAAATGTATGGCCCTGAGATAGAGGCAGAGTTGAAGGGAGGCGGGAGTAGTGAGAGAACAGAGGAAGAGGCAAGCATGAAGAAAATATTGGGATTCAAGTGGAAAGATGGAATACGGGGAGGTGATGAAAGATGAAAACAAAGAAATTGGAGATTTTGCATGGCATTATTAAGCTTACATCTTTGGTATTTCTGGTGTAATTCTGGCTACTACAGATTTGGAACTTTCAAGAGAAGAAAGTTCTGAGATGATTACATCAGTTAAAAACCTTTAAAGTATGTTGAATTATAGTATTTAACGTCCATTTATAGGTTTCAGTTTCAAAAGACTGTCCTTTTGAATGCTTAGCTAGCAATTTAGGTACACTGCCACCTTTTGCTTTCATTATGGCTTCTAGGTCTGATCAGCCATTTTCCTTTATACTAAACTGAGTTGTTGATAGTGTCAGTTCTTTAGTCATCTGCAATTTTCAAAAGCAGTGCAGTGCTTTATTGGAACACATAAGCATAATTAGCCAAATGTGAACCCAAATTGGTCAAATTAAATGTTACTGAATAAGATGTGCAAATAGAGCAAAAATTTGAGAAATATGAACAAACCTAATTTTTATCAGCCACTACTTAATGTAACCTTGGTTTTTCACTAAGGCTGAAGTAAGTATAAGAACGATTCTTCTAATGCTTCCCTAACCTTCTAAGTTAACACATGACTAAAGAGAGGGATAGTTCCTGAATGTTTTCTAAAGAAAAATGAGGATGAGGAGTAGTGTATAAACCTTTTCAGGAAGTAGAACCATAGCTTCCATCAGCTTTGCAGATGAGTCTTGGACCCCAGAGAGTTTTAAGAATTACTGTTGCAGGTAGAGATCTTGCCCTAAATAAAGATGGCTAACTACTACTTACAATTTCTTTTTCATTTGAAGTATCTGAGCATATAGAAAAAACAAATTTGTATATTCATTCATTCACCAACTTTATCAGATTTTAATATTTTGCCATATTTGTTTCGGATTTTCCTCCCCACCAGGGGATGGGGGAGCTTTTCCAAGTAAACTTAAAAACCCTCCTCCTATCCTTTGTTGTTTTTTTTTTTTTTTTTTGTACCCAGGATTGAACTTGGGGACACTCAATCACTGAGTCACATCCCCAGCCCTATTTTGTATTTTATTTAGAGACAGGGTCTCACTGAACTGCTTAGCACCTTTCCTTTGCTGAGGCTGGCTTTGAACTCTCCATCCTCCTGCTTTAGCCTCCTGAGCCTCTGGGATTACAGGCATGCACCACCGCACCTGGCTTCTTCCTATTCTTTTTAACATTCCCTGATGGTTCTTCTTTCTCCCTCCCAATATATAGGAAATCATTAATCTGACTTTGGTATCTATCATGCCTTTGGTTTTTTTTTTTTCCCCCCTCATGGCTTTGCTATTTCCTGTATATTTATGTATCTCTAAACAATATATAATATTTGTTTTGACTTTATATAAATTGTATCATACCATATGTATCCTTCATATACTTCTTTTTTTTTCTTTTGCTTAAATTTTTGAAATTAACCCATGTTGGTATGTGCCTTGTTTTCACTACTGTATAGTATTCCATCAAATGAATATTTCACAGTATGTTTATCAGTCATTCTATTAATTAATATTTGGGATGTTTTCAATAGTTTGACTGTTAAGCAGTTTTGCAGTTTATATCCTTATATACATCTCCTTTTGCACATGTATTAATGTTCACTAGGGTATATATAACTAGGAACATTGCTATGTAGTAGGGCACTTGTACCTTCAATTTTATTCAGCACAATTTACTCTTCAAAGTGATAATGCTGATTTGTAACCTTACCAAGTAGGTATGAGAGTTCCTGTTGTTCCACATCCTCAATAAAACTGGATATTGTCCCAGCTGTTCCTTGTTTACTGATTAATTTAAAGACAACAGCATGCTTAGCAACCATCTCAAACCTGTGGTCAGATGTAAAAACTTTTTTTAAATACCAGGTTTCCCCTTTTTAAAGGAATTGTTTTGCTTTCTGAGTTAGAATTCGAGATAACCATAACATAGCCTTTTTTTTTTTTGGGTGCTGAAGATTGAACCCAGGGCCTTGTGCTTACAAAGCAAGCACTCTACCAACTGAGCTATCTCCCCAGCCCCCATAACATATCTTTTCAAAATATATATATATATATATTTGGTTGTGGATGGACACAATACCTTTATTTTATTTTATTCATTTTTAGGTGGTGCTGAGGTTTGAACTCAGTACCTCACACATACCAGGCAAGTACTCTATCTCGGAGCTACAATCCAAGCCCCACAACATAGCTTTTTTGTTCATTTTTTTCCATTCACAATATAAATATATGATTATTTAAAGAAATTTGGAAAACAGAATTACAAAAATTAAGCTTAAAAATTCTGCCTCACATGGGCTGGGGATGTAGCTCAGTTGGTAGAGCGCTTGCCTCAGAAGCACAAGGCCCTGGGTTCAATCCCCTGCACTGCAAAAAAAATTCTGCCACACAGATATAGCCAGTGTTGACATTTTGCTATATATTTTCTTTTAATTTGAACATATATTAGGTATATATTTACTTTATAATTAGATTCATACTGAATCTGCATTGTATATCACAATTTCACTTAAATTGTGACATTTTCATGTCTTTGAAAACACCATTTTAATAGCTACGTTACATTTCTTTGTGTAAATGTGTTAGTTTAACCATCATTGGAGGATGTTTTGGGTAGTAAGATAATACTGGAGTGAAAAAAAAAATTTAGTATGTAAATTTTCCTCTGAGTTTTTTCCTTTGGGATAGATTTCTAGAAGAGATCAGTGAATGTTTTTGTAGTTAGCTTGAATAGATTATAAGCAGAACATCCAAGGAGGAAAAAAACATTCAAAAGAGGAAAACAGAACATGCTTCAGAATCATGATATTTGTTAATTTCAGCTGAATTGAGGAGCAAATCTGTCATCTTACTTGAATTTGGAAACCCTTCTTTTATTAGGGACATTAGAAGGAAACTCTACTGTGGACACCAGAGAGTTGATTGCATATTGCAGTGTTTAAGGTTTATAGAATCTAAGAAGGTGAAAGGGACTTTAAAAAGCCAGATCATTTAGTATTCTACTTATTGCAGAGTTCCTGACTTGGGTGTCTTTTGTGGAGTATCTCATTGAAATAGACTTCTAATCTTAATTTTACCCAACATCTAATCCCAAATAACCCATTGTCATACAAGGCAATCTGCTTGTTTATTGGATAACTTTGATTAATTAGATTCTCTTCCTTCACATATACTTAGATTTGATTTTATATAATCTTATTCTTTTGTTTTATAATGAAAGAATTCTTTGGCTGGGGATATAGCTTAATGGTAGTTAATGCTTAGCATGTAAAAGTTCCTGAATCCAATCCCCAGCACCAAAAAGGCTCCCTAGATAATTCTGTAATTATTTCAACTATTACCTTGTTCAGTTAATACGAAAACAAACACGTATTTGACATAAAGTATTTGTTTCCTTCCAATGTATAATTTAGTTTTATCCTGTCTTTATAGTGAAAATTATATATGTGAATATTGATAGGATAGAAAAACTTGCCACATACTTTTTCTACTTAGTGAATAGAAAAGTTCCAGAGTATTTAGGTGCTAATTGTTTTTTCAAAGTTGCACATAAGAAATGGTTCAGGCGCACACAGTCTCTTTTTTATTAATAGTAACAACCCATTTTATTTCCTCCCTTCCCCCCCTTTTTTGGTTTCAAGTTGTTATATATCTTATTCATTCATTCATTCATCGATTTATTTATTTATTTATTTATTTATTTATTTATTTATTTATTTTTTGGTACCAGGGATTGAATTCAGGGGCACTCAACCACTGAGCCACATCCCCAGTCCTATTTTGTATTTTACTTAGAGACAGGGTCTCACTAAGTTGATTAGCACCTCACCATTGCTGAGGCTGACTTTGAACTCTCCATCCTCCTGTCTCAGCCTCCTGAACTGCTGGAATTTCAGGCATGTGCCACCATGCCTGGCTATATATCTCATTTAATCCTTGTAAACTATTACAGTAGGTTGGTATTTACCTCATTTGCCAGATAAGTTTGCTGCAGCTCAGAGAGTTAGTAAAGACCCTTCCTGACATACAGCTATTAAAAATCTGTCCAACTAGTTTATAAGTCTGTTACCCTAACTTTAATTATATTAATTTCATCATAAAATGAGATGTATTTCTGTTCAAAATATATTTATGGTCTTAGATTACTCAGTTTTTGTATTACATTGGTAGTATGTTTGTCTTTACTGGAAGCATATTGCTTTTGCTTGCTTCCCTTTGGTAATTCCAGATGCTTTCTTCCTTGGTTTGGGTACATCAAGGATTCCTTCCTATGATGACCCTTTTTCTCCCTAGGCCCCAGTGGGGCACCTTCCTGCTTCTGGGGAAACTGAAGTACAAAATGAGAAATGAGTAACAAATAAGTACATAATTTTTTCCTGCGTATTATCAGCCAACATGTTCCATAAAGGGGCATGTTTTTACAGCTGTGTGCTTTAGGGATAGTGGGAAAAGTTTGAATTTTTATAACTTGGATATCTTCTACAGCAAAGGCAGTAACACACTTACTTGATGGATTCAGAATGTGGAAAACCAATCTGTCAGCCCTGGGATAGAAATCCTTGTGTTTATGGTCACTTAGGGATTCAGATATGTTATCTCAGTGAACTCAAGGCCAGGGGTCAGAGAACCAACTAATGGACTTGCTGAATATATGATTTAATGACCCTAGATCAAGCTTTGACTTAGTGATGATGAGGTATATATTTTGTGTGTATTTTTATGTAGTTGCTAGGGGTAAGGAACAGAGTTTAATGCTTGGTTTTGTTGACCTTTGGTATCACTTTTATCTTGTAGTTCTATATAACTGCCTTTGCTGACTTTTTGAAAGGCTGTAGTCAAGTGATTTATAGATAAGAGCTCATTCAGTTACTTGCACAAGAAGAGCCCATATCTTTAAATGTGGGTGACGTAAGTTTACTTCAGAGACAGGAATGAGTTCATTTCTTTGAAGAGATAAGAACAGAATGTGTGAACAGAATGTGTGTCTTTGCTAGAGTCATAATAAAATTTAAATTCAGAACTTTTGGGGGGGAGGCAATGGAATTAAGTAACAAGGCTCTTGAGCCTCTTATAAGTTATTAGGACTCTTTAGTCAGGTCTCAAGGGAGCAAGTCTGTTTGTGCTGCTGTAACAGAATACTTGAGAATGGAAAATTTGTAAAGAACAGAAATTTAGGTTTTATAGTTCTGGAGGCTGGGAAGTTCAAGATTAAGGTGCTTACAGATTTGTTGTGTGGTAAGGGTGCAGTTTGGCTTCCATGGTAGTGCCTTGAATGCTGGGTCCTCACATGGCAGAAGACAGGGCAAAAAGAGAACTCCTTCAATCAAGTCCCTTTATAAGGGCACCTAAACCCATTCATGAGGGAAGAAGTCCTCATGGACTCATTACCTTTTAAAGGCCCTACCTCCTAATACTATTAGAATGGCAATAACTGCAGAATTTTTTAAATTTTTTAAACATTTTTTTGTGATGCTGGGGATTGAACCCAGCGCCTTGTGCATGCAAGTCAAGCACTCTACCAACTGGGCTATATCTCCAGCCCCTATTGTTTTTCTTACTCATGAATGTTCAATGCTTTATATAGGGCCTGACATGTAGTTAAATCTAAGTAAATTATAATAATATATTTATTGCTTACAAAGGGCTTTAACATACAAGTTAATCCTGTGACACAGCAATTTGGGAGACTGAAGCAGGAGGATGGCAAGTTCAAGGCCAGCCTCAGTTATTTAGCAAGTCCCTTTTTTGTATCAAAAAAAGTGGGGGGGTGGCTAGAGATGTTACTCATTGGTAAAGTACACCTGGGTTCAGTTCCACTTCAAAAAAAGTGGAAGTATTATCCTTCCAGCTACCTTTAAGGTAAGTATTACCCCTCTTTTACTGATCCAGAATTTGAATATAAGTCTGTTAGTCAGATTTCCTGACTGATTTAAGCAGATAAAGAACTTAGTGAAGAATGGTAGTTAGTGCACAGAATCACCAAGAGTTCTGGAATCATTTTGGGCTAACTAGTCAAGTATAATGACTGAAATCATGCCATAGAACTGAGCCACCACCTTGTACCACAAACAGTGCAGCCTGACTATCAATAAAGACTGGACTTTGCCACAGGTTTGCTATTGCTGCCTCAGAAACACTGTGCTAGAAACTGCTATTACCTGGGAATATGCCTAGTGGAAGGTCTCTGTTTTGCAATGTTTGCTCCCTGTTGAGAGTCTGAGGTAAATAGATAGATCCATGAAACTTGTATGCTAGCTGCAAGGCAGGTGGGGGAAAAAGAGGCATTGGTCTTTCAACTTCTTAGTGTAGTAGGCCAAGAGGCTCCCATGTGTGACAGTTGGCTTCGTTGCCAGCTCTTTGAGTATTAGCTCTATAGAAGGCAATAATTTGACATAACCTATATAGAAGTTGAAATTATTTTCCTTAATATTAGACTTCATGTGTGAAAAATTTAGTTTTTTTTTTTCTAAAAATCAATTTTGTTCTTAGAAATTATCTAAGTTCAGAGTATTGCCTTGGCATTTTAAGCCACTCATAAGTGAGAACTTCCCATCTGATCAGGGTATTTTCTCCAGTATAAACAAACCTGTTTCCTATTATTCATTGGCGCTTGGGGTGATTCCTTTGAGCAAGAATATTCTTGGCATTACTAGTGCATGTTTTCCCCCATCCTTTTCTAGTACTTTGTTTTATTTAAGGTGGACCCACATGATTCATCTTGCTGAAAGATGAATTTCCTGAGGAAAGAGGGAAAAGTTTATTCCTTTGCTGGCGAAGGAGAAACACAGGGGACTCCTGTCCCAGAGGCTGTGATTCTCAAAAATCTCAAAACTTAAAAAAAAAAAAAAAAAAAAAAAAAAAAAAAAAAATTCAAGTCCCTAACGTGATTGTTGTTGACTCTATAAAAATAGTTCCCCGATTTATAATTAGCCTGAGTGTGCCTCATATAGTCTATATTTCTAAAACGTTGTAATTCAAACTACTATAAATAGAACTGCTATTAAATGCCAGATTTTAAAAGAACATTTTTAGTTCCTTAAAGCAAACTCTTTAGAGAAAAAGAATCCTTTTGTTGCTCCAAACAACTTTATCTGTTTTGGGGGTGTTGATGTTTCAACACGTGGAGAACACCTGGGTTTTGTGAGAGGTAGCTGCCAAATTGTTGGGAGAACGCATGTTTTTACATACTGGCACTCATTCTTATGGACATGAGACAGAGTGGACTCTCTGCTTTCATTCAGTGAGAGCTGTTGAAAGTTTTCTCATTGGAATTGTGAATGTAATCTTCGTTTATTTTCATACTAAGAGTGAGGATTTTCTGAATTTAAATACATTCCTTTCTGTAAATAATTTTGAATTAGTCTTGATCCTGTGTTAAAAGAAACATGACATTAAAAGTATAGATTAACACTTTATCCCCCTTAGAAACATGACATTTGGAAAATTTAGATTTTCAGAAACCTGGTTTATTTCTTTTGTTTTCCAAGAAGAAAATGGGACTTAATTATGTTGCCCATTGGTCACAGTTTTTTTCCTTCTCCTTTTCATTAGAGGAGTATCATGGTATACTTTTGCTTAGCAAAAATTAAAATTAGTCTCCTGACCTTATAAAGTATACATAACTGAAATCATTTTAATTGTTTTTTGAGCATACAACTCAGTGGCATTAAGTACATTCACATTGCTATGCAAATCATGACTGTATATCTCCAGTATACTCTTCAGGGGCACATCTCCAGAGACCTAACTTTCTCCCACTAGGTCCCACCCCTTAAAGATTCCACTATTTCCCAGTAGTGCCATAGACTGGGGACCACAATTTTAAGATACGGGCTTTTGACTGGGCATGGTAGCACACGCCTATGTTCCTAGCAGCTTCGGAGGCTGAGGCAGGAGAATTGCAAGTTTGAGGCCAACCTGTCTCAATATAAAAATTTTAAGACTGAGGATGTAACTTGGTGGTAGAGCACCCCTGGGTTCAATCCCCAGTACTTCTAAAAAAAAAAGATATGGAACTTTGGGTGGCATTTAAGGTCCAAACTATAGCAGTTACTGTAAATAATGTTCTATGAACACTGTTATATAAATATCTGAGTTCCTGCTTTTAGTTCTTATAAGTTTATAATTAGAGGTAGAATTGTTGGATCATATGGTAATTAATTGTTTTCTTCCATTTTTTTATTGTAAAATATTCCTAATATAAAATTTACGATTTTAACCATTTTTAAATCTATAGTTCAGTAATAATAAGTACATTCATATTGTGCAACTATCACTACCATCCGTGTTCAGAACTGTTTTCATTGTGTAAAACGATGTATCTATTAAACAATAGTTCCCCATTTCCTACTCCTCCCAGGCCCTGGCAACCACCATTCTACTTTATTTTTCTACGAATATGACTATTCTATATGTCTCATAGTGTTATGTATACATATAAACATATATAATGGGTTATTACTGAGCTTTAAAAGAAAAAGGAAATTTGTTTTTAAGGAGTACCACATTTTACTTATCCATTCATCCATTGATGAAAATTTGAGTTATATCTGGTTTTAGCTTTAGTAAATAATGCTGCTGTATGAACATGAATGTACAAATATGTTTGAGACCCTGCTTTCAATTCTTTATGGGTATATACTTAGAAGTTGGAATTGCTGGATCACAAAGTAATTCTGTTTTTAATTTTTTTCTTTCCTTTCCTCCAGCAACTATAGCCTTTTGCATCCCCACCAACAATGAAGATGTGTTCCTTATCCATTCCAATGCTTTTGTTTTTTGTTTGGTAGTAATCATCTTATGGATATGAGATGGTATCTCATTTTAATTTTAGATGATTAGTGTTCTTGAGCATCTTTTCATGTGCTTCTTAGACATTTGTGTATCATCTTTGGAGAAATGTCAAATCCTTTTCCTGTTCTTGAAATGAACTTTTTGGTTGTTTATTGAGTTTTAGTAGTTCTTTATATATCCTGGGTATTGATGCCTTATCAAATACTGGATTTAATATTTTTTTAAATAAGAAAGAATGGGCTGGGAATGTAGCTCAGTATTTGAGTGTTTGCCTAGCATGTACAAAGGTTCGATCATCAGTACCACAAATTTCCTATTTGGTGGGTTCCTTTTTACTCTGTTGATAGCATCAACATTTTAAGTTTTTCATGAAGTTTAATCTGTCTCTTTTCCTTTTGTTGTCTTTTCCTCTAATGTCATAGCCAAATATTGATTGACAAATTCAGTGTCTTGAAGTGTTTGCCTTATATTTTCTTCAAAAGGAAACTAGTTAAAACAATAGGAGTTTTATTGTGTAGGTCTTACATTTAGATCATGGATCCATCTTAATTTTTTTTTTTTTTTTTTTTTTGTATTTGTACTAGGGATTGAACTGAGGGGTGCTTAACCACTTAGCCACATCCCCAGCCGCCCCCCCCCCCTTTTTTTTTAATTTTGAGACAGATTCTCAGTAAGTTATGTAGAGCCTTGTAAGTTGCTGAAGCTGGTTTTGAACTTGCAATCTTCCTGCCTTAGCCTCCCAAGACACTGGGATTACAGGCATGAGACACAGTGCCTGGCTATAAATTAATTAAAAAAATTTTTTTTTTTTTTAGTTGACAGTGGACCTTTTATTTTATGTATGTATGTATGTATTTATATGCAGTGCTGAATATTGAACCAGGGCTTCACATGTGCTGGGCAAAGCACTCTACCACTGAGCCACAACCCAGCCCCTATAAATTACTTTTTATATATGGTGTTAGGTATAGGTCCAGTTTCATTCTTTTGCATGTGCATATTCAATTTTCTTAGCATGATTTGTTGAACAGACTTTTTTCTTTCCCAGTTGAATGGTCTTAGCACTCTTAATCAAAAATCATTTGATCATATGTTCAAGGATTTATCTCAAGGCTCTAAAATCCACTGGTATTTATGTCTGTCTTAATGCCGGTGCCACACTGTTTTTATTACTGCACCTTGTAGTAAGTCCCAAAATCAGAAAGTGAGAATCCTCCAGCTTTGTTCATATTATTTGAGTATTGATTTGGTTATTCAGGGTCTCTTGAGATTCATGTGAATTTTAGGTTGGGTTTCTTTATTTGTGCAAAAAAAAAAAAAATGTCATTGGGATTTTAATAGTAATTGCCTTGAAGCTTGAGATCAGTTTGGGTAGTATTGACATCTTAATATTAAATCTTCCAGTCTGTGAATATGGAATATGTCTCCATTGGTTACTTTCAACTTTAATTTCTTTAGGCAGTGTTTTATAGTTTCATTTTATACATCTTTTAATTCTTTGGTTAATTTCTAAGTATTCTGTTCTTTATGATGTGACTATAAATTTTCCTTCCTTCCTTCCTTCCCTCCTTCACCAGCTTTTTTTTTTTTCTTTCTTTCTTTTTTTTTTTTTTTTAATTTTGAAATAGGGTCTCATTATGTTGCCAAGGCTGACCTCGAACTTGAGATCCTCCTCCCTTAGCCTCCCAAGTTGCTGGGAGTAAATGGAGTTTTCATAATATCTGTTTTGGATTGTTTGTTAATAGTGTGTAGAAATGTAACTGATGGGCTGGAGTTGTAGCTTAATGGCAGACTGCTTGCCTAGCACCTGTGAGGCACTGGCTTTGATCCTCAGCATCATATAAAAATAAGTAAATAAAATAAAGATATTGTGTCTTTATCTATAACTAAAAAAATATTTAAAAAAGAAATGCAGATGATTTTTAAAGTGTCAGCTTTGTATCCTCCTACTTTGCTGAATTCATTTATCAGTTCTAACAGTATTTTTTAGAATCATTAAGTTTTCTATATATAAGATCATCTGTGAACAAATTATTTATGTTATATACAACATATATAATATGTAACATATGTTCTCCAATTTGGATGCCTTTCAATTCTTTTCTTGCTTAGTTAGAACAATTAAGTACTTTGTTGAATAGAAGTGGTAAAAGTAGGCATTCTTGCTTTATTACTAATCTTAGAGGAAACAATTTTAGTTTTTAAAGTTTTTACTTTTTCTTTTCAGTACCTTTCATATGCTAGGCAAACACTGTACCACTGAGCTATATCTCCAACCCTAGTTTTTATCATTGAATATGATGTTTTCTGTAATTTCTCATCTATGGCTTTTATTATGCTGAAGTAATTTCCTTCATTTATAGTTTGTTGAGTTTTTTTTAATCAAGAAAGAATATTGAATTTTGTAAAATACTTTCTCCGCATGAATTGAGATGATCTTGAGGTTTTTTTTCTTTCCTTCCCTTCAGTCTTTTAATGTGGTGTATTACATTGATTGATTTTCATTCAAAGAAGGTCATGATATGTAATCCTTTTATCATGCTTCTAAATTTGATTTGCTACTGTTTTGTTGAGGATTTTTACATCAGTGTTTATAGGTATATCAGTCTGTAGTTTTCTTATAGTGTCTTTGTCTTGGTTTGATATCAGTGTAATACTGTCCTCATAAGAGAGGTAGGGAGTATTCCCTCTTTCAGTTTTTTAGAGAAGTTTGAGAAGGGTTGAGGTTATTTTTAAAATGATTGATAGAATTCACTGTTAAACAGTCGTGTCCAGGGCTTTTCTTTGTTGGGAGATTTTTGATTAGTCATTCATTCTCTTTACTAGTTACTGATCTGCTCAGATTTTGTTTCTTTTTAGTTTAGTCTTGGTAGGCTCTGTGTTTCTAGGAAATTTGTTAATTTCATCTAGCTTATCCAATTTATTTCTATACAGTTATTCAGAGTATTCTATAGAGTCCTTTTTATTTCCAAAGAATTGGTGGTAATGTTTCCCATCTGATTTTCGTAATTTGAGAGTTGGTGTATCGTGTAACTCAGTGGTAGGGTGCTTGCCCAGCATGTTTAAGACCCTGCATTTGATCCCTAGCTGCCATCCAAAAGAGAATGATTTTAGTAATTGAAGTTTCTCCCTCCTTTTTCCTACTTTCTCTAGCGAAACTTTGTTAATTTTCTTCCTCATTAAGAATCAGCTTTGAGTTTTGATGATTTTTCTCTTTTTTCCCATTTCTTATTTTGTTTATACTTTAAACTTTCCATCCTTCCATCCTTCTGCTAGCTTTGGGTTTAATTCATTCTTCTGTTTCTAATTCCTTAAGTTGTAAAGTTCAGTTGCTGATTTGAGATTATCTTTTTTAATGTGAACATTTATACTCGCAAAGTTCTTCCTTAGCTCTGTTCACTATATCCTATATGTTTTGGTATGTTGTGTTTTCATTTTCATTTATCTCTAGGTATTTTAAAATTTCTGTTCTCATTTCTTCTTGGATGCATTAGTTTTTTAAGAGTGTTGTGTTTAGGGGTGGGAAAGATGGTGGAATGAGATGGACATCATTATCCTGTGTACATGTATGGTTGCATGAATGTTATGACTCTACATCATGTACAACCAGAGAAATGAAAAGTTGTACTCCATTTGTATACAATGAATTGACATGCATTCTGTGGTCATCTATAAATAAATAGAACAATACAACAAAAAAGAGTGTGGTGTTTAATTTCCACAAATTTGTGAATTTTCCAGTTTTCTTTCTGTCTTTGATTTATAACTCCATCTCATTGTAGTAGGAGAAGATATTTTATATGATATCTTTTAAAATCTATTGAGACTTACTTTGTGGCCCAATATATGTGATGTGGTTGCCTGGTGGGGCAAGGGGCTTGTCAGTGCCTGGGAATGCTATATTATGGACCCAAGAGGTGTGCCTGATATTACTGAGGGCTAGCCAGGTGTCTTCTTTGGGACTTGAGACCATCTGTTCAGGGTTGGCTGCCCAGTTGTTGTGAGGGCGGAGGGAAGTGGGAAAGTCTACCCATCTGTTTCGTAGGGGCTTTGGCAGACAGACCAAGCCACTCATGGTGGATTGCTTAAGTTCTTCAGAGGATTGTGGATGAGTAGGTGTGGCCACCTGACTTACCAGGACCTCTGCAGGCCCAACCACTCAGGGCATATTGCCTGACTACTTTGCAAGGTTGTTAACTCTTTGCATCTTCGTGATTTGAAACAGTCATTAGGGAGCTGAAAACAGAATCCTGATATATGCAGGACAGGATCCTTTTTGCCCACCCTGATTCAAGCAGGCTGTATTCAAGCTGCTACAGGAATACTTGCATAACTTCCTGTATGGGGCTGGAAGATTTTGAATGGGTAGCTACTACTATGCTAAAAACTGAATTTGACTGAAATTAACCACAAGGGCTGTACAAGCCTTCCTCTAGAAATTGCAGTTCTATTGCAAGATTCTAGAATTCCAGATGTATTCCAAGTCCTGAAAGAAAATAAGAAAATAACTATTAACCAAGACTGCTATTTCCAGCAAAGCTATCATTCAAAAATCAAAGACCAAATGAAAATCTTCCAAGATAAGCAGAAACTAAAAGAATTTATGGGACTGGAGTTACAGCTTAGTGGTAGAGCCCCTAGCATGTGTGAAGCAGTGGGTTCAATTCTTAGCACCACATAAAAATAAATGAATAAACAAACAAACAAATAAATAAAGGTACTGTGTCCATCTGCAATTTAAAAAAAATTCATGACAACCAAACTGGAACTTCAGAACTTATTTAACAAAATATTCCACACAGAGGAAGTAAAAAACAAACCCCAGAGTTCACAAATGAACAAAGCTCTTTTGAAGTATAAAAGTAAGCAAATGAGAAACAGGACCAAATTAAACATTATAAATAAATCAAAATGGCAGAAATTAACAAACATCTATTAGTAATAACATTGAATGTAAATGGTCTCAACTCTTCAATGAAAAGACATGGACTGGCAGAATAGATTAAAAAACAAGACCCAACTATATGTTCTTTGCAAGTGATGTGCCTCAAACAGTCACAGGCTGAAAATGAAAGGATAGAAATTGATATATAATGCAAATGGAACCCCAAAACAAGCAGGAGTAGCTATTCTCATATCCAACAAAGCAGACTTCAAACCAAAATTAATCAGAAGAGACAAAGAAGGTCATTTCATATGGTAAAGGGACCAATCCAACAAGAAGATATAACAATAATAGATATTTATGCCCTAACTGTGTGTGCAGCTAATTACATAAGAGGCAGTACTCAAATTGAAGACCCTAGTACATAATACTGGGTGATTTCAACACATCTCTCACCATTAGATAGGTCACCTAGACATGAACTCAGTAAAGACTTTTTGGAACTGAAAATATAAGTCAAATGGACTTAGTAGACATTTATAGAATATTTCATCCAACAACAGGTGGATACACTTTCTTTTCAGCAGTTCATGGATTAGTCTCCAGAAGAGACCACATTTTAGGCCACAAAGCAACTCTTAGCAAATACAAAAAAAAAAAAAAAGAAAGTAATTCTCTGTATCTTACCAGATCATGATTTTATGAAATCAGAAATCAACATAACAAAACCCTGCTACTCTTTTTTTTTTTTGGTGCTGGGGATTGAACCCAGGGCCTTATGCTTGCGAGGCAGGCACTCTACCAACTGAGCTATATCTCCAGCCCCCTACAAAACACTAAAAAATGATATAATGTGGAGATTGAACAATATACTTCTGAATGATGGGTGATAGAAGAAATCAAGGGAGAAATTACAATTCTTACACTCAAATGAGAATAACGATAAAGCATTCAGAACCTCTGGGACACTATAAAAGGCAGTTCTAAGAGAAAAGTTTATAGCTATGAATGCCTACATAAGAAAATCTGAAAGATCCCAAATAACCTAATGATGAATCTTAAAGCCCTAGGAAAAGCAGACCAAACCAATTCCAAAACCAGTAGAAGGAAATTATTAAGATCAGAGCTAAAATCAATGGAAATGAGAATTAAAAAAAATACAAAGGATCAGTGACACAAAGAGTTGGTTCTTTGAAAAGATAAACAAGATTGATAAGCCCTTAGCCAAACTAACCGAAAGAAAAAGATCCAGATTAATAAGAAAATTAGTGATGAAAAAGGAGAACTCGCCACCTAGAAATCCAGTGTAACATTATTAAGGGATATTTTGAAAATTTATATCCGATAAATTTGAAAACCTAGAAGGAATGGATAAATTTCTAGATAAATCTGATCTGCCAAAACAGAATCAAGAGGACATAGAAAACCTTAACAGAAAAATAACGATCAGTGAGATATAAGCAGTGTTTTTTTTTTTTTAAAAAATCATGTTGTTTCTCTGTTTGTACATAGAGTAAAGGCATACCATTTTTGTAATCATAAATTTACATAGGGTAATGTTGGTTGATTCATTCTGTTATTTTTGCCCTTCCCCCCACCCCTCCCATCCCTCCTTTCCCTCTATACAGTCCTTCCTTCCCCCATTCTTGCCCCCACTCCCTAACCCTAACTCTAACCCTAAAACTAACCCCTCCCACGCCCCATTACGTATCATCATCCACTTATCAGCGAGATCATTCTTCCTTTGTTTTTTTGAGATTGGCTTATCTCATTTAGCATAATATTCTCCAGTTTCATCCATTTGCCTGCAGATGCCATAATTTTATCATTCTTTATGGCTGAGTAATATTCCATTATATATATATATGCCACAGTTTCTTTATCCATTCATCAACTGAAGGGCATCTAGGTTGGTTCCACAATCTGGCTTATGGTGAATTGAGCAGCAGTGAACATTGATGTGGCTGTATCTCTGTAGTATGCTGATTGTAAGTCCTTTGGGTATAGGCCAAGGAGTGGGATAGCTGGGTCAAATGGTGTTTCCATTCCAAGTTTTCTAAGGAATCTCCATACTGCTTTCCAGAGTGGCTGCACTAATTTGCAACCCCACCAGCAATGTATGAGTGTACCTTTTCCCCCACATCCTTACCAACACCTGTTGTTGCTTGTATTCTTGATAATCGCCATTCTAATTGGGGTGAGATGGAATCTTAGGGTGGTTTTGATTTGCATTTCTCTTATTACTAGAGATGTTGAACATTTTTCCATATGTTTGTTGATTGCTTGTAGGTCTTCTTCTGTGAAGTGTCTATTCATTTCCTTAGCCCATTTGTCAATTGGGTTATTTGTAGTCTTGGTGTTGAGTTTTTTGAGTTCTTTATATATTCTGGAAATTAGTGCTCTATCTGAAGTATGATTGGCAAAGATTTTCTCCCACTCTGTAGGCTCTTTCTTCGCATTGCTGATAGTTTCCTTTGCTGAGAGAAAGCTTTTTAGTTTGAATCTATCCCAGTTATTAATTCTTGCTTTTATTTCTTGTGCTATGGGAGTCCTGTTGAGGAAGTCTGGTCCTAAGCCGACATGTTGAAGCTCTGGACCTACTTTTTCTTCTATAAGATGCAAGGTCTCTGGTCTGATTCCAAGATCCTTAATCCATTTTGAGTTTAGTTTCGTGCACGGTGAGAGATATGGGTTTAGTTTCATTCTGTTGCATATGGATTTCCAATTTTCCCAGCACCATTTGTTGAAGAGGCTATCTTTTCTCCATTGCATATTTTTGGCACCTTTGTCTAGTATGAGAAAATTATATTTATTTGGGTTTGTGTCCATGTCCTCTATTCTGTACCATTGATCTACCTGTCTATTTTGGTACCAATACCGTGCCGTTTTTGTTACTATTGCTTTGTAGTATAGTTGAAGTTCTGGTATTGCAATACCCCCTGCTTCATTTTTCCTGCGAAGGATTGCTTTAGCTATTTTGGGTTTCTTATTCTTCCAGATGAATTTCATGATTGCTTGTTCTATTTCTGTAAGGTACGTCATTGGGATTTTAATTGGAATTGCATAGAATCTGTATAGCACTTTTGGTAGTATGGCCATTTTGACAATATTAATTCTGCCTATCCAGGAACATGGGAGATCTTTCCATCTTCTAAGGTTTTCTTTAATTTCTTTCTTTAGTGTTCTGTAGTTCTCATTATAGAGGTCTTTCACCTCTTTTGTGAGATTGATTCCCAAGTATTTTATTTTTTTCGAGGCTATTGTGAATGGGGTAGTTTTCCTAACTTCTCTTTCTGAAGATTCATCACTTATGTATAAAAATACATTAGATTTATGAGCATTGATCTTATATTCCGCTACTTTACTAAATTCACTTATGAGTTCTAAGAGTTTTCTGGTGGAATTTCCTGGTTCCTCATACAATCATATCATCAGCAAATAGGGATAGTTTGAGTTCTTCTTTTCCTATTCATATCCCTTTAATTTCTTTGGTCTGTCTAATTGCTCTGGCTAGAGTTTCAAGGACAATATTGAATAGAAGTGGTGAAAGAGGGTATCCCTGCCTTGTTCCAGATTTTAGGGGGAATGCTTTCAGTTTTTCACCATTTAGAATGATATTAGGGGCTGGCGTTGTGGCTCAGTGGTAGCATGCTCCTCTACCATGTGTGGGGCCCTGGGTTCATTCCTCAGCACCACATAAAAAAAATAAATAAATAAAAGTAGAATGATATTAGCCATGGGCTTAGCGTAGATGGCCTTTACAATGTTAAGGAACGTTCCCACTATCCCTATTTTTTCTAGTGTTTTGAACATGAAGGGGTGCTGTATTATAAGAAGTGTTTTAGTCAGCTTTTTCACTGCTATGACTATAAAGAGTCTGACCAGAACAGTTTTAGGAGGAAAGATTTATTTGAGGGCTCATGGTTTCAGAGGTCTTAGTTCATAGAAGGCCAACTCCATTCCTTGGGCTTGAGGTGAGGCTGAACATCATAGTGGATGAGTATGGTGGAGGGAAGTAACTTACATGTTGATCAGAAAGCAGAGAAAGATTCCACCCACCAGATACAAATAAATACCCAAAGCTACATGCCAGTTTCCACCCCCTCCATTCACACCCTACCACTTCAGTTACCACTCAATTAATCCCTATCAGGATTAAATCACTGACTGTGTTAAGACTCTTAAAACCCAATTATTTCTCCTCTGAACTTTCTTGCACTGACTCGCATGTGAGCTTCTGGGGGACACCTACCATCCAAACCATAAAAAGCAGTAATAAAAAGCCTTCCAACAAAGAAAAGCCCAGGACCAGAGGGATTCTCAGCTGAATTCTACCAAACCTTTAAAGAACTAATGCCAGTACTCCTCAGATTAGTCCATGAAATTGAAAGGGATGAAACACTTCCAAATTCTTTCTATTAAGCCAGTATCACATTCATACCAAAACCAGATAAGGACACATGAAGGAAAGAAAACTATAGACTAATATCCCTGATCAACTTAGGTGCAAAAATACTTATTAAAATATTTGCAAATCATGTTCAATAACAACCAAGTTGATTTTATTCCAGAGATGCAAGGATGGTTTAGTAAGTGCAAATCAATAAATAATTTATCACATAAATAGGATTCAGGACATAAATCACTTAATAGACACAGAGAAGGCCTTTGACAAAATCCAGCATGCATTCATTAGAAAAATACAGAAGCAACTGGGGAGAGAAGGAAACTATCTCAACATCATAATAGCTATAAGTGAAAAACCCGAAGCAAACTTCATAGTAAATGAGAAAAAACTGAAAGCATTTCCTTTAAAATCTGGGACAAGAAAAGGATGTACACTCTAACCACTCCTGTTAATATAGTGCTAGAAGTTCTACCCAGAACAACTAAGCAAGAAAAGGAATAAAAATAGGACAGGAAGAATTCAAATTTTCACTGTTGGCAGATGATATGATCCTATACCTAAAGGATCCAGAGAATTTCACCAAAGACTGCCAGAGCTAATAAACAAATTTGACACATAGCACTTTAAAAAATCAACATACAAAATCAATGACTTTCCTATATGCCAACAACAAATCTGCTGAGAAAGAAATCAGGAAAATCACTTCCATTCCCAATAGCTTCAAAAAATAAAATACCTAGGAGTAAATCTAACCAAGGAGTGAAAGACCCCTACAATGAAAACTAAAGAACACTGAAGAAAGAAATTTAAAAAGACCTCAGAAGATGAAAGGCCCTCACATGTTCATGGGTAGGCAGAATTAATATTGTTAAAATGAACATACTTGCCAGGTGTGATGGCATACGCCTATAATCCCAGCAGCTGGGGGAGGTTGAGGCAGGAGAATCGCTAGTTCAAAGCCAGCCTCAGCAACTTAACGAGGCCCTAAGCAACTCAGTGAGACCCTATCTCTAAACAAATTTTAAAAAAGGGCTGAGGATATGGCTTAGTTAAGTGCCCCTGAGTTCAATCCCCAATACCCTCCTCTCCTCCTGCCAAAAAAACAAACAAACAAACAAACAAAAAACCCAAACAACCATATTACCAAAAGCCATGTACAGATTCAATGCAATGCCCATCAAAATACCAATGACATTCTTCACAGAACTAGAAAAATCAGTTCTAAAATTTGTTTGGAAGCATAAGATACCCAGAATAGGCCAAAGCAATTTTAAACCAAAAAAGCAATGCTGGAGGCATCACAATACCTGACTTCAAATTATACTATAGAGCTGTAGTAACAAAAACGGCAAGATACTAGCATAAAAACAGACACTTAGATCAGTGGTACAGAATAGAAGATACAAAGACAAACCCACACTTCTGCAGTCATCTGTTCCTTGACAAAGTTGCCAAAAACATTTTGGAGAAAAGACAGCCTTTTTTAACAAATGGTGCTAGGACAACTGCTTATCCACATATACAGGAATAAAACTAGACCCTTGTCTCTCACCCTACGCAAAAATCAACTCAAAGGCCTACGAATTAGACCAGAAACTGCAACTACTAGAAGAAAATATAGGGTCAACACTCTAGCACTTAGGCACAGGGAACAACTTTCTCAATAGGACCCCTAAAGCCCAGGAAATAATGCCAAGAGTTAATAAATGGCATAGCATCAAATTAAAAAGCTTCTGCACAGCAAAAGAAACAGTTGGGAATGTGAAGAAAGACTCTACAGAATGGGAGAAAATATTTGCTTCTGATAGGATTAATATCTAGAATATATAAATAAAAAAACTTTACACCAAAAAATCAAATTGCTCAGTTCATAAATGGGCAAACTAATTAAAAACTTCTTGAAGGAAGAGATACAAATGGCCAACAAATATTTGAAAAGTGTTCAACATAATTAGCAATTAGGGAAATACAAGTAAAAACTATACTGAGGTTTTATCTCACACCAGTCAGAATGTCAGTCATCAAGAATAGAAATAATAAATGTGGAAGAGGATGTGAAGAAAAAAGAATACTTTTACAGTATTGGTTGTTTTATAAATTTGTATAACCATTATGGAAATCAGCATGGAGATTCCTCAGAAGACCAGACGTGGAACTACCCTATGACTCAGCTATACCACTCCTCAGTATTTATCCTAAAGAATTAAAGTCATCGTACTACAGTGATACATGCATACCCATGTTTATAGCAGCACAATTCATATCAACCAAACTATGGAACCAGCCCTAGGTGTCCATCAATGGATGAATGGATAAAGAAAATGTGGTATGTATACACAATGGAGTTTTATTGAGTCATAAAAATAAAATTATGTCATTTGTAGAAAAATGAATGGAACTAGAGACGAATATGTTCAGCAAAATATATTAAAGTTAAGGGTCATATGTTTTCACTCATGGGGAAGCTAGAGAGGAAAAGGAAGAGAAAGATGGGGGCAGATCTCATGAAAATCAGGGAGATCAGTAGAGGTAAGGGATCAAGGGAAGAGGTGGGTGGAGAAAGGGAAAGGGCTGGGAAATATTAGCCAGATTATAGTGTTACATTGTGTATTTTGTGCATAACAAAGCTAATCAGTACATACAGCTAATGCACCAATTAAAAAATGTGGGGGGAAAAAAATCCTCTAGAATTCCAGGATCGTTCCATCATATTGTTCCTCTGCAGTAATCTTCTAGTTGGGAATACAGATTCTGTGCGATTTGTACTGTCATCTTCACAGAATCCTCTTTATATTTAATTTATAAATATTTTTATAATTTTTTTTTATAGCAGGCATCTTACATTCTCTTCAGAAATGTGCAAGGACTCTAATTTCTCCATTTCCTTGCTAATATTTTTAATTTTCTGTCCTTTCAGTAATAGTCATCTTAATGATTGTTACCTCACTGCAATTTCATTTTGCATTTCTCTACGGGTTTGAGTTCAGGGAAGTTAAATGGCATCACACTGGTTGTAAATGGCAGTCTGTGCTTTCAAATCTAAAAAGTTTCTTTTCTAGTTTTTGGAAGTTGATGGGAGGAAGATCCCGGAAGATATGTTTATCGAACACATCACATTTATCAAACATTGTGATGTGTTGGCATGTCAGGTTGGGCCTATTTTACATTTGTAGTCTGTTCTGCCAGAGTTTAACCAACAAAGCAAGGTCCATAGCCATTCTCTTTAAAATTTTCCTGGTGCTGGGGATTGAGCTCAGGGCCTCGCACCTACAAAGCATGTGCCTCTACCACTGAGCTACACAGCCTCTGTTCCGTTGTTAGCCACTCTAAGTGGCTTCTCTTGGGTGAGATTGGCACTGCTCTAAGATGACTGAATGGGGATTAAATTTCCTAAGGAAACCAGCCATGGAGTGTGCCCTTTTTCTAAATATCCTAAAGGAATTGATCACTAACACATATCTGTGTCTGTGGACTTTTCTTTTAGGAAAGGAGTAGGAAGTACCTTTGAGAAATAGAGTAGTAAGTAAAGAATACACAGAACTTAAGTGCTTTTATCTTTGAAATATATCGTGACTGTCAGTAAAAAATCTCTTAGTTTTGAGGTATTATTTGAAGCTGGTATAACAGAATGCCATGAATTGAGTGGCTTGAACAACAAACATTTATTTCTCACAGTTCTTATAGCTGGGAAGTATAAGATCAAGGTGCCAGCAAATTTGGTTTTGGGTGGAGGTACTGCTTCTTGGTTTGCTAATGTCCATCTTCTTGCTGTGTCCTCATAAAAGCAAAGACAGTGAGAGTGAGCACAAGTTTCTTGTCCCTTCATTTGTGGTACTGGGGATTGAACCCAAGCGTGTTCTCTTTTTTATCTTGAGATAGCATCTAGCGATGTTTGGCCAGGCTGGCCTTGAACTTGTGATCCTCCTGCCTCAGTCTCCGGAGTAACAGGAATTAAAGGAGTATCCCACTATGCTCAGTTCGTGTCTGTTTTTATAAGGACATTAAGCCCATCTGTAAGGGCTCTACCCTTATGACCTCATTACCTCCCAAAGGCCACAACTCCTGAGACTATCACATTGGGGTTAGGATTCAACATAGGAATTGGGGTGGAAGGAGGGGACAAACATTCATCCCATACAGAGTGGTTTCTTTTTATATAATATGTTGCTTAATTTTTAACTTCACAATATCTTGTCAAAGATACATAGATTGAAATTTCGGGATTGTGTAGTAGGAAATGGAGCTCATTATACTGTTTCCAAAACATAGGCCCCAACACTCTTAATACTAATTTCTAGAAGTAACCAAGTCCGTCGGGGTTGAGGAACTCAGTTTGATAATAGCCCAAGTTAATACCCATATGGCTCTGTACTATGCTTTAGAAAAACTGGTTTCCCCCCCACACACACGCACCTAACGTTTCAGAATGAAAAGGATTACTCAGCAAAATGTTTTCCAAATTTTGAACCCTAATGATTTTTCCACTCAATACTTTACACAAAGAGGTAGGTACAGATGGCAGTTTGCTGGCTCTGTAGATACCAAGTCTAGGTCCTCACGCATTCCCTGGGGTCCACTCTTCACCCATGTATAAACAGAGTAGTTTCAACATGGTTTTAGGAAATATCTCCAGTTAAATATCTCCAAAATTTAACATATAGAATGTTTAGATCAATGTTTTTAACTCAGTGAACATCTACTTTGTGTGCTTCACTATATTAAGCTAAAGAAGAATTAGAAAACTAAAACTAATGGTTGCCCTGTTCCAAACAGTAAGAAAGACATAATTTAGAAACTTCTTTCATTTAACATGAAAAACAACCAAAAATGTGTGCACAAATGTCTTTCTTGTGGAGTATTAGGAGTGAAGTGTATGATGTCTCTATATAATTATTAATGACTCAGCAAAAGAAAAAAATTTATATAGTGAGATATGGATATGACAAAACATTAGTTCAGTTTAGATGGTGAGTATTTAGGTCTACTTCTTTGCCCTATTTTTCTACAGTTTGAGAATTTTCACAATAAAAAAGAAAAATCCCTATTATAAATAATTACAAAACTATTCAAAAATAATTTGTGAGTTTCAAGATGGCGGACTAGGGGGCGGCTGCATTTCACATTGCTCCAGGATGCAAGATTCAAAAGAGGAGATAGTGAGAGACTTGGGACCAACTCAAAGCCGCTGGGTGAGTCTCTCCCATTGGGGAGGTGTCCCGGATGGGGCGGTAGCCCCGGAACGCAGGGAACTTTGTGAAGTAGAGTTGCTCGGTGAGATGCCCCTCCCCCCACTGGAGCGGAAAACACGGACAACTGGGATCATCGTAGAGGAGGCAGCTCAGCACAGCGCTTGGATTCGGAGCAACCACTGGGGCTCCGGGCGGCTGCCTGAGGAGGAGCTGCGTGGTGAGCTGTTTAGACCCAGACGACTGCTTCTGAACACCGGGGGGTTGCCCGGAGGAAGAGGAGAAGCGCGGCGGGTCGCTTGGTCTAGGAGTGACTGCATCAGAGCTACAGGCGGTTGCCAGAGGAGGAGCTGCGTGGCGAGCTGTTTGAACTCAGAGCGAGCGCTCCTGAACACCGGTGGCCTGCCTGGAGGAGGAGCGCGGCGGGTCACTTGGTCTAGGAGTGACTGCATCAGAGCCACAGGCGGTTGCCAGAGGAGGAGGCGAGTGGTGAGTTGATTGGACTAAAAGCGACCGCTCCTGAACACTGGTGGCCTGCCTGGAGGAGGAGCGTGGTGGGTCACTTGGTCTCGGAGCCACCGCTCCTGAACACCCAGGGGGCTACCCCGAGGAGGAGGAGGAGGAACAGGGCAGGTCACTTGGACTTGGAATGACTGTCTAGGGCTACGGGGGGTTGGCGGGAGGAGGAGACGCGAAGTGAATTGCTTGGGCTCGTAGTGACTGCGTCGGAAACCCGGCCGCTGTCCAGAGGAGGAGGTGTGTGGTGGGTCTCTGGGTATCGGAGCTATTGTACGGGGCTCCAGGTGGCGGCTCAGAGGTGGGGCCGCATAGCCAGGCGATTAGGTGCAGAGCAGGGTCCCAGGAGCTAGGTGGCTTCTTGCTGGAAGAGCCGCACAGAGACACGCCTAGGGGCGGAGCGAAGTTTCCAGGACTGCGGGCAGATTCTCTGGGAGAGGCAGCCTAAGGAGACTCGCCTGCGAAGGGTGAGGCTCCCAGGCCCAGGAGGTAGGTCCGGGCCCCTGGGAACGTTGCAGAGGAAGACAGCCCAGCCCAGGCGGTAGTTGTAGATTGAGGGGAACCTCTAGGAGGGGAACTGATCAACAAGACGTCCCCACTGAGTGAGTCTTCCCTGCCGGGTGAGGTTTTCCCACAGAGACGGTAAAACCAGAGACACAGGCACAAACAGGACTTGCCTCAGCCCGCAGACTAGTTCCCCGTTGGATGACCATTGGTCAACAAGTGGAGGCACCTCTGCCCACTAGCAGGGAATATACGCCACCTGAGGGTCACCACCCCTAGAGAGGCAGCTTCTTCATGGAGCTCCGCATTATCAACTTCCTCCAAGACTTCAGGCTACTGAAGGATAAGAGAGGATATACTAGCAATCTTCAGGGACATTATAAGTCGATAGAGGAAATCTGCAATATCTTAATGACCCACTGATTCCTGAACAATATGAGAAAACAAGGGAAGAAAATGCCCCAAACAAATCTAGATGTTACATCAATAAAATCCAATGACAGCATGGCAGAAGAAATGACAGAAAGTGAGTTCAGAATGTACATAATTAAAATGATTAGGGAAGCAAACTATGAGATGAAAGAGCAAATGCAGGCATTGAATGATGAGATGAAAGAGCAAATGCAGGCATTGAATGATCGCACCAGTCGACAGTTAAAAGAGCAAATACAGGAAGCAAAAGATCATTTCAGTAAAGAGTTAGAGATATTGAAAAAAAAACCAAACAGAAATCCTTGAAATGAAGGAAACAATAAACCAAATTAAGAACTCCATAGAAAGCATAACCAATAGGATAGAACACCTGGAAGACAGAACTTCAGATATTGAAGACAAAATATTTAACCTCGAAAGCAAAGTTGAACAAACAGAGAAGATGGTAAGAAATCATGAACAGAATCTGCAAGAACTATGGGATATCATGAAAAGGCCAAATTTGAGAATTATTGGGATTGAGGAAGGCTTAGAGAAACAAACCAAAGGAATGAATAATCTATTCAATGAAATAATATCAGAAAATTTCCCAAATCTGAAGAATGAAATGGAAAATCAAGTCCAAGAGGCTTATAGGACTCCAAATACACAAAATTACAACAGACCCACACCAAGGCACATTATTATGAAAATACCTAACATACAAAATAAAGACAGAATTTTAAAGGCTGTGAGAGAAAAGAACCAAATTACATTCAGGGGGAAACCAGTATGGATATCAGCAGATTTTTCAATCCAGACCCTAAAAGCTAGAAGGGCCTGGAACAACATTTTTCAAGCTCTGAAAGAAAATGGATGCCAGCCAAGAATCTTATACCCAGCAAAACTTACCTTCAAATTTGACGATGAAATAAAATCATTCCATGATAAGCAAAAGCTAAAAGAATTTACAAAAAGAAAGCCAGCATTACAGAACATTCTCAGCAAAATATTTCATGAGGAAGAGATAAAAAACAGAAGCATATCAGCAAAGGGAGGAATTACCCTAAAGGAACTGTCAAATAAAGGAGGAACCAAGATGTGTCAAAAAATAAATAAATAAATAAAATTTTAAATATGAACCAAATGACCGGGAATACAAATCATATCTCAATAATAACCCTGAATGTTAATGGCCTGAATTCATCAATCAAAAGACATAGACTGGCAGATTGGATTAAAAAGAAAGATCCAACAATATGTTGCCTGCAAGAGACTCACCTCATAGAAAGAGATACCCATAGACTAAAGGTGAAAGGATGGGGAAAAACATACCATGCACATGGACTCAGCAAAAAAGCTGGAGTATCCATCCTCATTTCAGATAATGTGGACTTCAAGCCAATGTCAGTCAGAAGGGATAAAGAAGGACATTTCATACTGCTTAAGGGAAGCATAAATCAGCAAGATATAACAATCATAAACATCTATGCCCCAAACAGAGGCTCATCCATGTATGTTAAACAAATCCTTCTCAATTTTAGAAACCAAATAGACCATAACACAATAATACTAGGTGATTTTAACACTGGACAGATCTTCCAAACAAAAATTGAACAAAGAAACCATAGATCTCAATAACACAATCAATAATTTAGACTTAACAGACATTTATAGAATATACCATCCAACCAAGAGCGAATACACTTTCTTCTCAGCAGCACATGGATCCTTCTCTAAAATAGACCATATATTATGCCACAAAGCTAATGTCAGCAAATACAAGAAGATAGAGACACTACCTTGTATTCTATCAGATCATAATGGATTGAAGTTAGAAATAAATGAAAGAGTAAAAAACAGAAGTTACTCCAACACCTGGAGATTAAACAATATGCTATTATATGATGAATGGATAACAGAAGATATTAGGAAGGAAATTAAAAAATTTTTAGAGGTAAACAAGAACAAAGAAACATCATATCAAAATCTTTGGGACACTATGAAAGCAGTACTTAGAGGAAGATTTATTTCATGGAGCGCATTTAATAAAAGAAGTAAAACTCAACAAATAAACGACCTAACACTACAGCTCAAAGCCCTAGAAAAAGAAGAACAGACCAACACCAAAAGTAGTAGAAGACAGGAAATAGTTAAACTCAGAGCTGAAATCAACGAAATTGAAACAAAAGAAACAATACAAAAAATTGACAAAATAAATAGTTGGTTCTTCGAAAAAATAAACAAAATTGATAAACCTTTAGCCACACTAACAAAGATGAGAGAAAACCCAAATCACTAAAATTCGGAATGAACAAGGAAATATCACAACGACACGACTGAAATACAAAACATAATTAGAAGCTATTTTGAAAATCTATACTCCAACAAAATAGAAAATTTCGAAGACATCAACAGGTTTCTAGAGACATATGAATTGCCTAAACTGAACGAGGAAGACATACACAATTTAAATAGACCAATTTCAAGTAATGAAATAGAAGAAGTCATCAATAGCCTACCAACAAAGAAAAGTCCAGGACCAGATGGGTTCTCAGCCAAGTTCTACAAAACCTTTAAAGAAGAGCTCATTCCAATACTTCTCAAAGTATTCCATAAAATAGAAGAGGAGGGAACCCTCCCAAACTCATTCTATGAAGCCAATATTACCCTGATACCTAAACCAGACAGAGACACATCGAGGAAAGAAAATTTCAGACCAATATTCTTAATGAACATCGACACAAAAATTCTCAACAAAATTTTAGCAAATCGCATACAAAAACATATTAAAAAGATAGTGCACCATGATCAAGTGGGTTTCATCCCAGGGATGCAAGGTTGGTTCAACATCAGGAAATCAATAAATGTCATTCACCATATCAACAGACTTAAAGTCAAGAATCACATGATTATTTTGATAGATGCAGAAAAAGCATTTGATAAAATACAGCACCCCTTCATGCTTAAAACACTAGAAAAAATAGGGATAGTGGGAACATTCCTTAACATCATAAAGGCCATCTACGCTAAGCCCACGGCTAATATCATTCTAAATGGTGAAAAACTGAAAGCATTCCCTCTAAAAACTAGAACAAGGCAGGGATGCCCTCTTTCACCACTTCTATTCAACACTGTCCTTGAAACTCTAGCCAGAGCAATTAGACAGACCAAAGAAATTAAAGGGATACGAATAGGAAAAGAAGAACTCAAACTATCCCTATTTGCTGATGATATGATTGTATACTTAGAGGAACCAGGAAATTCCACCAGAAAACTTTTAGATCTCATAAGTGAATTCAGTAAAGTAGCGGGATATAAGATCAATGCACATAAATCTAATGTATTTTTATACATAAGCGATGAATCTTCAGAAAGAGAAATCAGGAAAACTACCCCATTCACAATAGCTTTGAAAAAAATAAAATACTTGGGAATCAATCTCACAAAAGAGGTGACCTCTACAATGAGAACTACAGAACATTAAAGAAAGAAAGAAAACCTTAGAAGATGGAAAGCTCTCCCATGTTCTTGGATAGGAAGAATTAATATTGTCAAAATGGCCATACTACCAAAAGTGCTATACAGAATCAATGCAATTCCAATTAAAATTCCAATGATGTACCTTACAGAAATAGAGCAAGCAATTATGAAATTCATCTGGAAGAATAAAAAACCCAAAATAGCTAAAGCAATCCTTGGCAGAAAGAGTGAAGCAGGGGGTATCGCAATACCAGATCTTCAACTCTACTACAAAGCAATAGTACCAAAAACGGCATGGTATTGGTACCAAAATAGAAAGGTGGATCAATGGTACAGAATAGAGGACACGGACACAAACCCAAATAAATACAATTTTCTCATACTAGACAAAGGGGCCAAAAATATGCAATGGAGAAAAGATACCTCTTCAACAAATGGTGCTGGGAAAATTGGAAATCCATATGCAACAGAATGAAACTAAACCCATATCTGTCAACATGCACGAAACTAAACTCAAAATGGATTAAGGATCTTGGAATCAGACCAGAGACCTTGCATCTTATAGAAGAAAAAGTAGGTCCAGAGCTTCAACATGTCGGCTTAGGACCAGACTTCTTCAACAGGACTCCCATAGCACAAGAAATAAAAACAAGAATTAATAACTGGGATAGATTCAAACTAAAAAGCTTTCTCTCAGCAAAGGAAACTATCAGCAATGCGAAGAAAGAGCCTACAGAGTGGGAGAAAATCTTTGCCAATCATACTTCAGATAGAGCGCTAATCTCCAGAATCTATAAAGAACTCAAAAAACTCTACACCAAGAATGCAAATAATCCAATTGACAAATGGGCTAAGGAAATGAATAGACACTTCACAGAAGAAGATATACAAGCAATCAACAAACATATGGAAAAATGTTCAACATCTCTAGTAATAAGAGAAATGCAAATCAAAACCACCCTAAGATTCCATCTCACCCCAATTAGAATGGCGATTATCAAGAATACAAGCAACAACAGGTGTTGGCGAGGATGTGGGGAGAAAGGTACACTCTTACATTGCTGGTGGGGCTGCAAATTAGTGCAGTCACTCTGGAAAGCAGTGTGGAGACTCCTTAGAAAACTTGGAATGGAACCACCATTTGACCCAGCTATCCCACTCCTTGGCCTATGCCCAAAGGACTTAAAATCAGCATATTTCAGAGATACAGCCACATCAATGTTCATAGCTGCTCAGTTCACAATAGCCAGATTGTGGAACCAACCTAGATGTCCTTCAATTGATGAATGGATAAAGAAAAAATGGTATATATATACAATGGAATATTACTCAGACATAAAGAATGAAAAAATTATGACATTTGCAGGCAAATGGATGAAACTGGAGAATATCATGCTAAGTGAGATAAGCCAATCTCAAAAAACCAATGGACGAATGATATCGCTAATAAGTGGATGATGATACATAATGGGGAGTGGGAGGGGTTAGTGTTAGGGTTAGAGTTAGGGTTAGGGAGGGGGGCAAGAATGGAGGAAGGAAGGACTGTATAGAGGGAAAAGAGGGGTGGGAGGGGTCGGGGGGAAGGGGAAAAATAACAGAATGAATCAAACAACATTACCTTATGTAAATTTATGATTACACAAATGGTATGCCTTTATGCCATGTACAAACAGAGAAACAACATGTATTCCATTTGTTTACAATAATAACAAATTAAAAAAATAAAAAAATAAAAAAAAATAATTTGTAGGATGCTGTTATTCATTCTCTATTAATGGTAAGACAATGTTGTATTCATTGCCTCTAGAATTTGCCTGAATTGCCATGACTTTGTTGCTTCAAAGGTAGGAAAAGTGGCCCATCTTCTTTTTTTTTTAATTCTCTATTCTGTCTTGCCCCTCTGGGATCCATAGAAGGGCTCATGGCAGATATTTCAAGATTCACACGTAATAGAAGCACATTCTAATAACAGACCTATGTACCTGAGTTACAGTTTTAGATGGTTAGGTGGAGGGTACAGTTGTGATTCAGAAAAATGACTCAAAGTGTAATTCCTTTGACTTTGAAGTGAGCTAGGCAAATTAAACAACTTAGTGTGCCTTTTAGACCTGGCAACTTTCTCAAGTCCTTTTCTTGCCCTCCCATACATTTTTCCTTAAGAAGTAGAGTAAGGGTTTTGTTTTGTGAGCTAAGGTTGGGTGCTAGGCTCTCCGCTTCAAGCATCTGGTAGCTTGGACTGGGATTGTAGCTTCTCTTCTCATTCTGTGTGGCACAGCTCCCAGCAGTCTGCTCAAGCACTGAAGACCTTCCTCATTCACCTTGAAAGAGCAGATCAACACTTAGACAAGGCCTCACTTACAGATGCATGTGAAACATGCAGAGTAGTGATCCTGGGAAGCTGCCTTCCTTCATAAAGTCTTTCTTAGCTCTTTTTTTCCTAGGATTTCAGCAGAAGACTGTATCCTTTATTCTAACTTGAAAGTCTTTTATGTGGCAGGTGCTGTGCTAGACACAAGTGTTGTAAAGATAAGCAACACATGGTCCTTATCTTCAACTAACTCAGTTTATTACCACACTTTTAATCAACTTGGAGAAGATGCTGTTAGAAGGTTTGGTCAGGATGGAATATATGGAACTGGTTTTTAACTTAAAGAAAATAGAGTACTGCAGTGGGGGAAAAAGGGAAACCTGCCTGAGAAGACCCTTCTGATAGATGGGAAAGACAAAAAGCCACTTTTTGTTAAAAGAAATTTATTTATTTAAAAATTTTTCAAGGGGTAATGCATTCATTTAGCTAACAAAATTATGTTAAAAGCGTATTATGAAGGTTTCCCTCTCTTTCCTTGCTGTCCATCGAATTCTTATATATCATCCCAAAGTTTTTTCTTAAATTTAAACATAAACTAATCTCAACAGTTTTATTTACTTACACATTCCCATTTTTACATGATGATAGCATACTCCATTTGCTAGTCTCTGTACCCCTTTTTTATTAGTTAGTGTATTATGGAGATTTTTTTCCATGGGAGAGCATCCTCGTTATTTTTTGTGTTTACGTATTATTAGTTATAGGTGTACCTTGATTTAACAAGCCTTCTATTGGTGGACATCAAGGTCTTTGCTGACCTTTTGCTATTAACTATCTCTGCTATAATGAATACTTGTGTAAATATATGCACCTTATATGTCATTTAGCATGTCATAATATGTGCATAAATTCTTCTAAGTGAAATTACTGCATCAGAGGCTATATACATTTATAATTTTATTATCCACATCACATTGCCCTCCAAAGCAGTGTTACTAACTTACACACTAATCAACAAAGCCTGTTTGCTCATCACTCCACTTATGGAATGTTTTTCATGCTTTTGGAGTTTTACAAATTTGACAGGTGAAAAATGGACTTGCAGGGAAGTTTTGTTTTCCTTATGAGTGAATTTATGCATCTTATGGTTGAGGCTTTGATATTTCCTTTTCTGTGAAATGTCTACATATCCTTCGTTCATCTCTCTTTTGCTTTTTTTTTTTTTTTTTTTTTTTGCCATTTTCTAGGAGCTTTCTCTATTAGGAAGATTACCCTTGTGATTGGATTTTCAAATATTTTTCCTACATTTTTGGTTTTTGATATCTTAATTTACCTTTTTTTGTCATAAGGAGCCTTGGGTTTTATATTTTTAAATTTGTCAATGTTTCCTTTATGACTTTTTCATTATCCTGACCCACTATTGATGGCACAAAATCATTTATTCCTCTTTTCATGGTGCCTCCTCTGTCTTCCTTAATTTTTCAGTTGACAGCAAAAACCTTTCCCACATTTGCCTTCCTGAACTGTATTCCTTGTCAATGATAGGGTAACCGTTGATAATTTTGTTAGATTTTATTGGTCTGGGAAAAATCTCCCTTTTTACAGATACTTGGGAAACTGTTGGATAGTTTCTTATAAAACTACACATGGAATTACCATATTACTTTGCAGTTATATTCCTGGGCATTTATCCCAAAGAAATGAAAAGTTATGTTTACATAAACATCTGTACATAAGTGCCTCCAGAAGCTTTGTAATAACCCCAAACTGGAAACAACACAAGTGTCCTTTAGTGGGTAGATGGTTAAACTCTGGTACAGACTACATACCATGGAATACTACTTAGAAATAAAAAGGAACAAACTGTTGATATAATGAATCTCTAATGTATTATGCTGGGTAAAAAAATTCAATCCCATAAGGTTACATATTATATTATTCCAGTTATATTCCAGTTATATGACATTTTTGAAAGGACAGAATTTTAGGAATAGTGAACAGATTAGTGGTTTAAAGATGAAGGAGAAGGGAGAGAGGTAGGTGTGTTTATAAAAACAACACAAGAAATTTTTGTGGTGATGGAACTTTTCACTGTCTAATCATGGTGGTGGATACATGAACACAAATGTGGAAAAATTATATAAAACTGAATACATAAACATGAGTGTAAATAAAATGGAAATCTAAATAAGATTAGTAGATTCTGTCAATGTCAGTATCCTGGTTGTAATATTATACTGTAGTTTTACAAACTTACTATTGGGGAAATCTGGGTAAAGGATTGTGTACATAATTTTCGATAGAAATTTCAATTAAAAAATCTGTTGCTACTAATACTGAATTCACCACAAGATACTACTTGCAGGTAGATCAGTTCAAATAACTTTTGTTTTCTGCAGTGGATTAGCTGAGGAACCAAGAGCTGGCATTGTACTGTTAGGGAAGTTGAGGAGTGCATTGGGTTCCAAACTTGTACTCCGTTCTCTCAGGTCCCATAAAAACATGAGAGCATGGACCAGCATATCCAAAGATTTTCTGGGGCAACCCAACTGGGTAGCTTCTCATAGTGTCTTTGGTTGGGTGCGGGAACATTTGTTTAAGCTCCAGAGCATCAGAACAGTGAGGGGTTGATGTTAACGATTGGAGAACAGGACTGGGGAAGTGCCCCTCATGATGAGAATTGATGTGAATCTTTTCCAGTCATGCCTAAGCATGTACCCTGTATTGTCACCTGTATTTTGCTGTACATTGTGCTATAGCATTGGCTCTAGTAGGAGATAGAGCATAGTGTAGCATAGTGGTTCTCAAAATATGGTAGCAGGATCCCTAGGATCTTTAAGACCCTACTAGGTAGTGTCTAAGGCCAAAACTATTTTTGTAATAATTCTTAGACATTATTCTCTTATACCAATAACGATGGAGTTTTCCAGAGGCTTTATGATATGAAATAGCAGCAAATTAAATGCAGAAGCAGGTAAGATAATCCAGCTATTTTCTATTAAGGCAGTCATTTAAAAAACATAAACCAATGCCATTCTTCCCAGTTTTTTGTTTTGGAAAATACAGGTATTTCCCTGAAAATACAGTATTCATGTTAACATGTTATAGTTTTATCATTTTTAAAATTATTTAATATTTAAGTATTTTCTCAGTTGTAATTTTAAACAGGTGAATAGCAGTAGGTAAAACCCACATATGTAAAAGCTCTTTTGGGGTCTTCAGTAATTTTTTGAGGATGTAAAAGAGTCCTGATACCAAAAAACTTTGAGAATTGTTGCCTTGACAGAAAGCACTTGGCCAAAAGTTTATAGGCTTAACTTCTGGCCAAGACTTTACTTTATGACTGTGATCAAGTTACTTAACCTCTTTATTTGGTTTCTTTGTAAATGCTAATAATTTTACCCTGTTCTGCACACTTTAAAGAAAAGAGAATTCTCTGGTTTCTCTTCAGATCATATAAATATTTTGCCTTTTACTAAAGAAAAGAAAGGTAATTATATATATGAAAGGCTTTGAAAATATAATGCTCTCTGCTAAAATTAGTGGGGGTGGGTGTTAATAGTTATGTAACTAAACTGATGGTGAAAGAAAATACAAAGAACTAGAGTTCAGGTCATGTTAGCAGATGGTCTACTAGTTAAATTTTTTCATTTCAGCATCTCCTAGCAGTTTCCTTACACATTTTGTTCTTAGTTTGTTAGACACCCTTTTTAATTATTGTGAGAAATTAAATATATCTTCCAGCATTTTCAGTCAAGTAGGGATTTATACTCCTAATACCTGAAGTTGTGGGATAAAGTCAGGTGCTATAAGAGAAACACATACTAGCTAGATGGCTTTGGGAAAGTTACTCAACCTGTTTTTTGGCTACCTCATCTGTAAAATGAGGCTAAAAGTGCCTTATTTTCCAGAGAATTATGAGTGTGGAAGACAATGCACAGGAAGCATTTGGCAAAAGTGGTTAGTACATGATAGATGCTATATAAATGATAATTGCAATGATTGTCATTAGCATATAAAAATATGCAAGATTAAATTTGTCTCTGTTCATCAGAGAATTTATTACACTAGTTTATTCATGAATATATTAGCAAAAACTTCCATTTCATTTTTTTTTTTTTTTTTCATCTGTTGAAGGGCTATTGAGTGGCCAGACTTCCCCAACAAATACCAAATTGGAGAAACTGGATTCTCAGCAGGTGTTGCAGCTCTGCCTCCGATACCAGGATCACCTGCACCAGTGTGCAGAAGCTGTTGCTTTTGATCAGAATGCTTTGGTTAAACGAATCAAAGAGGTAATGTGCTGTGGGAAGATAGCATTGCTGATTCATTGTTGTGGATCCCTGTAACTCTTGATTGCTTTGCTACTGGGCACAATAGCCAGTAATCCCAATTTTATGGGAAGTAGTTATTTTTCATCTAAGGTTTGGCATTTGTCCCCATTGCTTTGAGGAGATGGTCTTTCCTAGCAGTAAATGTGATGGTGATGAGTGGTCCATAGAGCTAGACTAACCTGGAGTTTGAATTCTAGTTCACTAATTTGGTTGGAAGTTGTTTAAGTTCTCTTTGTTTCAGTTTCTTCATGAAAAATGGGGCTAATAGTAGTAACCTAACTCAAGAGTTAAGTGACAGTGAAATTGCCCAGTAAGTGTTAGCTGTTATTAATATGTGTAAAGTCCTACCATGCTAATTTGTTGTAGCTACCATTAGATCTTTGGATTGACTCTAGCTGTTTATTGTATATAATTTATATTTTTTTCCAGTAGGTTATCATTTCTTTGAAAGTAGAAGCCTTGATATCTCCCTCAATTATATTTTTCACTGTATTAGCACATGAAAAGCTCAGATATTCTTCTTGATTGTATGGAAATGATTATGCCTACTTCACACTTCTTTTGTGAGGAAAAATAAAATATCATTTGTGTCAAAGTCTAGAAACCAAACAAAATGGTACAAATGTTGTAGGTTATTCTTTTAAGCACTGAAATGTATCATTGATGAAGCCACTGTTCAGCAAAGTTCTGGAAGCACCAAGGAATGAGTAAATATATCTTCCAAAGTTTTCAATCAAGAAGGGGATTTATATTCTGACAACTAGAGGTAGTGTCATATAAGGAAAGGTCAGGAGCTCTATCTTGGAGGAACTATGCATGTGGATGACACTCTGTGGATTTGTTCAACAAATGGCCTTTGGGTCATTTATTCTGGTGAGAGAAGATGGACAGGTGTGGCTCAGTGGTAGAGCACTTGCCTAGCATGTGTGAGGCACTAGGTTCAATTCTCAGCAACACATAGAAATAAATTAATTAAATAAAGGTCCATTGACAACTAGAAAAAATATTTTAAAAGACATGAGTAATGATTTGAGAATCATTGGAAATTACTTTCCAATTAGTAATCGAGGTAGTGCATCCTTGATTACAAAGCAGTCAATAATTATATTAACAGATTTAAATATGTCAAAACCTCCTATGTTTTAGTACTTATTTTTTATAAAATGTTGCCTATATGTTCTTCTTTCGTGAATTAAATACCTTCACTTGAAAAACTATTAAATATGACCTTTTGTATTACTTGGAGTTGATATGTCCTTGTAAATATTATAAATTTATTTTACTATATTCTGATCTACTTCAAAGTATGACTATGCATCAGCAATCATTTGGGGTTTTTTTGGTTTGGTTTGTTTGAATACTGATCTTTTCCCTCCCCCTGCCCCACTAGGTCTAGGCTTTGGTTTTTGAATCATTATTTTAATAATTTACGAAATGATACTGATTCTACTCTTCATTAAGTGGAATTTGGGAACCATTGGTCTAGAGCACTATTTTATAAATTATATTCTACAAAACTGGTTCTAGAAAGAGAAGGACAAACTTTTGGCATGCTGTCATCACCATTCTTTAGAGAGTGAGCACAGTGCATATTTTTAAAAGTTTTTACATGTCTTACAATAAAGAAAACCAGCACTTTTCAAACTTATTTGACCTCAGAACTCTTATCTTAAAGGTAACATATATTAACATCCCATAGAAGTAAAGATTTTTTAGGACACTGAGAAATAAATGAATGCTCTTGTAGGCACACAATTTAACCATTTTTGACCATTGTGCTGGAAATTAACTCTATTAATCTCAAAAGGAAGTTTTTAGAATAATAAATTGGCTTTTTGATGCTGCAGCTTTTTAAAAGGTGTTCTAATCCAGATCTTGTTTTTCAGTTTAGCACAGTGTAGTACAGATTGACTAGCTCAGTGTCAGATGCTGTGTAAAGTATTCAGTGGCTAGTAGTACCTCACAGAGCTCCTTATATGCCACATTGTCATAACTTTAGAATAGTGCTTCTTGACCCTGGCCACATGTTAGAATGGATTGAAATATTTTCCTCTAATACAGATGATGGAAAATTTTACACGCACACTGAAGTAAATGGACTTAATATGGTGAAGTTTCATGTATTCATTGATCAGTTACTGCATTTATCAACAAACCCCACTCACTGTCACCTCCACAACTGGACTGCTTTATAGTTTCATTTTTATTCATATTTAAGTATGTATCTTTAAAAGAAAGTATTCTTTAAAAAAGAAAACTGGTTTGGAGATGGATACACTAAACCTGATTTAAATATTACACAAAATATTCATGCATCAAAACATCACCTTACCCTACTAATGTATGTAATTTTCATGTTTTCAAATATCAGTTAAAAACAAATACAAAAAAAAAAGTTTAAAGTTAAGAAAAAAAGCTTTTTGATTTTAATTTAGACTTTGAAAAGTCACAAAAGTAATTTAGAGAATATCTGAGTACTCCTCTTGCAACTTGTTCTAAAGTGAGCATCTTACATAATCTTAGTACAGTGATCAAAACCAGGAAATGAGTGTTAGTGCAAAACTATTAACTAAATTGAGACCTTATTTAAATTTCACCACTAACAAAGGACTCCATAATACTCTTACAGCTAAAATATTTACTAGTGATTCCTTAAATCATTAGCATATCTGAGGTACTTTTGAGAAAATACAGATGCCAAAGACTTACTCCAGACTAATTAGATCAAAATTTTTGAAGGGTAGTGTGAGAAAGGAAGGGAAGCTAAGTGTTGGTATTTAAGAAATTGCTCTAGGTGCTTCTTAGTATGTATCCAGAATTACTGGCATTCTAGGACTCTCATTTAAAAATATTTAACCGAATTTAAAATTGTTTGAATAGTCAATGCAAACTGAGCATCCCTAATTCAAAATCTGAAATGCTCCAAAATCCACAATTTTTTGAATTGCTGACATGATGCCACAAATGGAAAAGTCTATACCTGACAAGTTGCAGGTGCATTAAAAATAATGTATAAAATTACCTTCTGGCTGTGTATGTAAGTTATATAGTACACAGAAATGAATTTTTCGTTTAATGTGGGTGCTATTCCTAAAATATCTCATTATGTATATGCAAATATTCCAAAATCTGAAACACTTTTGGTCCCAAGCATTTTGGATAAGGGATATTCAACCTGTAAAACTAAAAGTTTAATGATTAAGGAAAAATAAATTTGAATTTATTTTAGATTCAAAGAGAAGTCACCAAAAATAATTCAGAGTACATGAATACTCCCTATGAATACCCAGGATTATTGCAAAACAGAGAACAACAGTACTCACAGTACTGAGCAACATCTCAGAAGCTCTCTCAGGGCAGAGGATGTAAACATGTTTCAAAGTTTCCATTGGTGACTTAATGTGTCCATTGTGTCTCTGTTGGTAAGTATTAGCAAACTCCTGGAACATGTGTATCCATTTTTGCTCACTGTAAACCTAACACTGAGATTAATCACTTCCAAATGAATAAGGCAAAGGATGTTGCTTCGGTCAAAAACTTTGATATTATTTCAGATGTTTCCTGGAAATTTGGTTAGAAGTGTGAGGAAGTAACATAATGCTATATAGTATGTTGAAAAGTAGGAAAGCTTAGTAACCATGGAGAATATGTATTAGTGGAAATGCAGAACCTGATGCAACTAGAGGTTCATAAAGTTACAGTGCCTGGATCTCTGAAGTTCAGATTAAGGGGAAACATGACCATAACAATTTCTGATTCAGATAAAAGAAAATCTAAGTTAGCTAAACTCACCTTGCGTTAGGTATGGATGATGTTCTTGAATTATAAGTTAATGTTTACAGCTGTACACATGAGAGGAGAGAGAAAATGAAAGTAGTTGCTTTTCACAGTCAGTCTTATAATTCACCTTGATCAGTAGTTTCCTTAATGGCTATGGGATGACCACCTTCACTCAACCAGCCAGCATTACTTAACAACTATTATGGACCTACTTAGTGGGAGGTCCTTTGTGGGTTACCAAGAAACCCGACATTGTCCTTCTCTGAGAGCATAACCTGAATGAGAGAAATAAGACACATAGAGCAAAACTATGAAAGATAAGGTACTATCAGTAGAGAATGATTAACTAAAGTTCTGTATGAGTTAAAGATCAGGATTTCCTGGAACAGTTGGAATTTAACTAGGTCTTAGAGAATACCAGGATTTGGGAAATGAATGAAGAGGAAGAGGGGGGCATTACTGGTGGGGGAACAGCTTAACAGTTGTCTTAGAAGGAAATTAATTTTGGGGCTTTAGGGACAATAAGGAAACTGATTTAACTTTTGGTAAACATGCTCAAAAAATATCTGCATTTGGAACCATTCAATGAATGTTGGAGTTGGAAGACCCCTACAGAGACCCTCGAATCCAGCACTCTCATTATTTATATATAGGAATTGAAGGGTGTTAGAGCAATTTACCAGGGGTCACAAGTGAGTTCTGGCCAAAATTGTTTTAAATGAATAAGATCAAGGGGGATTTTTATGTTTTTAGTTTTTTTTTTTTTTTTTCCAGGTACTGTTGAACATGTTTATAGGTCCAGGGGCAAGAGGCAGAAAAGACAAGATCAAAGATAAAAGGGAAAATGGAGTCTTAGAGGTCAGAGAAGCCAAGAGAGTGTGGGTCTTAGCCCCCTGCAGAGCCTTTGTTTTGTGAGCACAGGGCAGATGCAGGCAAGTTTCTGAAGGGAGGATACCTGCAAACCAGTCACACCCAGGAGCTTGGGTATTGTCTGTGAGGAAGCAGGAGACTTTTCCTTGAGAGTGACCATGGTGGTTGGGTAGTGGCACAGTAATGACCATTATGAGGCATGAAGAGCTCTGTTGAGATTGGGAAAACTTGCATTTGATTTTTGTATTTGTGGACAGTTTGGCATGGTGGTTCTGAGTGTGAACTAGAGAGCCCCACTGCTGGAGTTCAAATCTTGGCACTGCCTCTTACTAGCTGTGTGGCCTTGGACAAGTTATATAACCCTTCTGATCCTCAGTTTCCTCTTTTGCTCAATGGGTAGGGATAGGATCTACCTGAAAAGTTTTTTTGAGGGTTAAATGAGTTACTCTGTGTAAAGTGCCTGGGCCTGTGCCTGTCACATAGTAAACACTTTAGTGTCAGCTCTGGTTACCATCTTAAATATAAATGATGACTGAAGGAGAAAGGCCTGACCTTATCACTGTGAAGTGACCCACATGAGGTTTCTTGACCCCAGCAGCAGCCTAAATATTGGCCATTTTACAACTCTGCTCATACAACCCCAGTGTGATAACTGAAAAGAGGTAAGGCAGATCCTCTTTATGCACTGTTTCCCTCAAATGCTGCATGATTTCTTTCATGCTGTAAATATGTAATTTGGGGAATGTTTTTTCTTTTAAAATAATTATTTTATTGGTTCTTAGTTATATAATAGAATCCATTTTGATAAGATTACACAAACATATATCTTATTCTAATTAGGATCCCATTCTTGTGGTGGGCACAATGGTGGGGTTCATTTAGGTAATTTAATATATGTACATAGGAAAATTATGTTAGATTTATTCTACTGTCTTTCCTATTCCTATCCCCTCATGGAATTTTTGTAGTTAATTTAACTGTATGTTCTGAGAGATGTGAAAATGCATAGTAACAAATGATCTATTCAGGCCATGGATATATCACTTTTTATCATTTTGATGGTCTTCTATGATATATCATCCTTTCTAGTTAAGGATTCAAGTTTGCATATAGCTATTTTCAGTTTTAGGTCACATCTATCATTGAAATTTGGGTTGATTGAAAGGCAAATGAGAAAGAAACAGTTTCTTCTCATGTGTGTTTTTCCTTGCAGGTGTAAGTCCTAAGGGAAAGAAGATGATAGATACACAGCCCCAGGAAGACATAGTTTGAGTCATTTAGGGCTTCTCTTGTCAATGACCTAGTTCATGTTTACATTTAACTGTAGTTGCTGTCAGTGGGTAAATGTGTTCATAGACTGGAATGCCTCACCGTACCTAGCCTGAATCTCCTTTAAACAACAATATTGGTAATTCCTGTCGCTGCTTTTAAACGTATTCTGGCATTATTTGCTGCTTTCTTGACCTGAAATTATAAAATGAATCAGAAGTACTTATTTTAAAACTAAAAATTTTGACAAGAATATTGAGATAACTTCTTTTTACTGAAAGACTAAAGCAAGGTATTTTAAGAAAATTTTGTGTTCCCTTTCTGTCCTACAAGTTACTGTGGTATAAATTTCGGGTTGAGATCAGGCAATATAATTATAACCCTCCCCCATTTCGTTCTTTGGGCAACCTTTGTTTTCAACAAGTAATATAGCTGGTCCCTAGGGTGGCAGGAAATGTAAATAGGAGATTTGTCTTATTCTGGTTCACCTGGTGGTAAGGTATGCTGTACAGTTCTTCTTGGGTCTGGTCCCATACTTATTTTATACCAGCACTATCTTGCCAAAAGAAAGAAAGCCTGGAAGAGGACTGAGTCTAGTTTATTACTTGCCAATAGGAAACATAGGCTTGTGTTTTTTGGCAAGGCATGAGCGCAAAGCCCAGTTGTTTGACTGCTTTGAGATTTAATTCCATTCACATTCTGGATACTGACAGATGAGTATATGTGAACAATTGCATTTCACCCTAGTTTGCCTTCCTTAAATATGCCCCTAGATAGGTAGCTCCACCTGCCCTACTAGTAGTAGCCACATGTGCTAGGCACTGGAACCTTTGTCCTTCTGCCTGCCCCCATTCATTTCCAGTCTGCCTGAGTGAGCAGTGTGGAGGTCCTCTCTTAATGAAGAACCTCAGAGTACCTGTGGTTATAAACTAGCAGATTGGCAGTATTTAGGGCACCTGGGATGTAGAAATGGTACTAGGACTGGGAGAAGATATTCCCTGTCCTGTAAGTCTTTAGTGAAAAAACAGTAATAAGGAATTTTAGCAAATTTTGACATTGCTTCTGCTATATATTGGATCTTGAGTGCTCCCCAACCTGTTCAGTGTTTCTCTTTCATTTTCTGGCCATCAAGTGAGGGGTTTTACTCTGTCACAGACACCTGCCATGATGTGCTGCTTCAATACTGGCCCAAACACTTATGGGCTGGAACCCTCAAAACTGTGAGGGTTCCAAAATAAACTTTTACTTTTTATAAGTCAAATATCTTATTTTGTTATAATAATAGAAAGCTGACTAACACAGTTGCAATGCCTGAAACAGTGTCTGGCACATAGTAAACAAAATAAATATTTGTTAAATGAATAACTTAATAGATTCTTCAGTTATTTCATCCTATTAACTAGTAAGCTTTCTCATTTTGTTAGAAAATATTTTGCGAGTTGCAGTAGGCAGAGTAGACTAAACAGCTGTAAATTGATTCAAAGATGTGTAATGGCTCAAATACAACAGAAGTTTGTTTCTTACTCATGTTCAAGGTAGATATTTCTGGTTAGCAGGTGACTCTCATCCATTGAGTTCAGAAATTCATATTCCTTCCATTTTGTGGCTCTGTCATCCCTACATTACTGTAAGACCACAGATAGCATTCGGTTTTCAAAAAGGAGAGTGGAATAGCACAAATGGGAGTGTCTTGTGCAGTGAACCTATAAGTGTTGCATATCACTTTGGCCAAATTTCAATGACATAACCACAGCTAAATCCAGAGGCTGGGAAATGTACATATGTACCCATGGTTGTACTAAATTTGAGCAATGTTTTGGACATCTGTGTCATCTCTGAACTAAAATTCATCTGTAACCCAACTTTTGAGATTTAGAAGGGCTGTTGCAAAGTTCCATGGTAAATTTTACTTGGTTTAAGTCCTCTTGCCAATGAAAACCAAGGAGCTTTAAGAAGATTATGCTTTCAACTACAAGTGAAAAAAACAGGACTTAACATTATATATTTAAGATTTCAGCTGTTAGATATTCTTAGAAGATTTGAAAGAAGGAAAAATGACAGCTAATTAGTTGTGGTTGCACTTCAGTGATGATATATCAGTGGAATTTCTTTCAGCTTGCTGCTCTTTATTTTTTATATTTTACATAATCTCTATCTTGAATTTGGATTACTTTTTTCTGTCTCTTTATGCAGACTTATGATTTACTGAGATAGAACTTTAGGTATATGTGTGCCTTCACATGTTCCTTTCATTTGTGAAATAACTCAATACCAGCCTGTGTTGTAGGTATCAAGGAGTAATCACTAAAGAAAACAGACAGAATGCTTCCTTCATAAATCTTATATTCTGGTGGGGAAACAGGTAAAGAAGCAAAGCATATAAGATGGTGATAAGTGCTAAGAATGAAAAAATAAAGTGAGAAAAGGGATGTGTAATGTCAATGGGATAGAAATTATAGATTCCTAGAAAGGAATTTTTAACATAAAGACCTGCTGGCTAATACAGAGCTAGTCAAGAATCTCCTTATGATTGTTGACCAGTGACAGTCACATACCCAAGATCGTACTCATTATCAATCTGCTCATATTCATCTGGATATCTAAAGTCTTATTTACTTCTTTTGTTAGTTGGATGACACATACAGATCTATACTCCTCTTAAAAATTTGTAAGTTTTTCGGACTCCTGTAGGCTGTGTCCTCAAAGCTTGAGGCGATGCAACAATTAACTTTCTTCTGCCCATGCTAATAAACTACACACTAGTATTGTAAGACTTTAGTTGATATCTTGTCAAGACTCCACAGTTACCATTCTACACGAGTAGAGAGAGCTTATCACTTGCCTCAGGTCTGATCAAGTCATTACCGGATATTGCCCATGATAGCTACACTGAGCCCAGAATGAAGGAAATAAGGAATGTGAAAGTACTCTGCAGGACTGTAAGGAACTATATAGGAAAAAAATTTTTTTTTGGAATAAAAATCATTTATTTCAAACTCAGCAAGACTGATGAGGGATTGCAAAATGTTATTTGTGTGAAGTGTGAGCATTAAATGTGGCACAGTTACAGTGCAGTTTCAGTAATATGTCCCAAATTACCTCAGTTTCTTCTCTTTCCTTCCCCATCTGGAAGTTTAAGAATTCTCCCTTGACCTTGCTGAGACTTGGATTCTGTGCAATCAGCCACTCATTTGCCTTTCTATATTGTATGGTAATGGTCATAGCTGTATTTTCCAAAATCCATGAGATTCAGACTTCTGTCTGCTCTCCACTCTTGCTCTGTGCCTCCTATTGCTGTCCTCCTGCTAGGGTCTGCTCCCATCTTTGCCTGCTCCATCACTGAGTGCCAATAATAGCCTATATACATAAAGTGTTCCCAGTTGCCCTTGGCCAGAGGGATCTCCTGCCTCCCTTCCTCCTCTGGTACTCAGGAAATGTTTGCTGGATCAGTTTATGTAGCAAAGTTGAGCTTAGCTCTCTGCATGAGGAATAATATGGGTCTCTGAACTCTAGATCAGGTAAGTTGTGAAAAACTGACAGCTGTGGTATTACTAGTACGAGTAATGATAGTAGGTAACTGTAACTATTAACTATTAACTGTTAACTATTGTTCCTGACTAGGATATCAGGAGCAGTCATCCAGCATAGAGTTTGGGAGCACGTGGCTGGCATCAGTGGCAGTATATTGTGCTGGTATCATCATTACCATCATGTTGTATACTTTTGGTTCTTTTTTCACAGGCAGAAAATTTTTGCTTTAAGATATTTCCTCCACACTACATTTAGGGTCTTTTCTCTATTCTGAGTCAAAAAGTATTATGGGCTGAGGTTGTGGCTCAGTGATAGAGCATTTGCCTGGCATGTGAGGCACTGGCTTCATTTCTCAGAATCATAAATAAATAAATATCCACTGACAACTAAAAAAAATTTTAAAAAAGATTTGTGCAATTTAGTAAAAAGTGTTCATTGATATTTTGTTTACATAAATGAGGGCATTTTAGAGTATTTAATACACAAAGCCATCCCTTTCCTTCTTTTTCCTTTCTCTTCCGGTCTTTAAAGGCCTTTTACCTCCCACCTCTGCTTATTCATGCCTAATGCTTACTTTTCCTTAACCCAGTATTTCTTTCTGGTTTTCCCTTCATAGTATCACAGTATACTTTTACATTTGAAAAACAGTGTTTTTAGGATGCAGCCACAGATCAAAACAAAATAAAACAAACTGGAAAAAAAAAAAAAAACTATAAAGATCCCACACTTACATTCTTTAAACAACCCTGCCTATTTTGGGGTAACTTTTCCATATTCTTTTTCATGTGTTTGAGAAAGGGGCTTATCATTTTCTCAGAGGACCGTGACAGTCATGGAGGTAGCTGGAGAGGGACATCAGGGAAGCCAGAGAATGGAGTTGTGCTGAGGGGCTTCATTATTCCCCACTGCCACTCTGGAGTGATTATAGAGAGGAAATCTTCAGAGAGAGAGGGCCACAGTGCTCCGCTTAAAGAGTAGGGACTCTCTTGAAGATCTGAGATGTCAAGGAAGACTGAGGAATGAGATTTCTGCCCTCAAGTTATTACCTTTACCCATGATCTTTTTCTTTTCCTGATTTGCTGTCTTTCAATGTCATTTCCAAACCCTTTATGGGAGTTGGGGGTATATGATTTGCCTGATTTTAACATATTTAATTTGGGGAATTAAAAGTTTTTAAGTTTCTTTCCCATATTGGCATATTGCCAAGAGTAAGAAGGAATAAGGAAGTTGGGCAAGCCATAAAATAATTATTGGAACAACACGAAGCAGTTCAGATTCCTGAGTTTCTGGTATCTCTTTAATTCTTTTGAAAACCTGAATAAAATTTTTTCCTTTACTGAGACATTTAAATATATTATTTGAACAAAAGAAACAGTTACTTCAAAATGTCCAGTATGTGGTAATGGATGCCACTCAGACTGTGGTGTAAGTAATGGAAACATAGGCAACAGTCTGCCCATTGTTTGTCTTGTGCAACAGGAAATGGAGAGTAATAAGCTGGAGAAGGCTTACGTAATAGGGAAGGAAACAGACGTGCACATAATTTTGACTGGTAGCTTTCTAATTGCAGATCTAGACTCACCTGAGCAGATTCCTATTCTTAGTGGACATGGAGATGTTTGATTTGATTTTTATGATTTGACTTTCAATATTGATTTACCATAGATTTTTATTTCCCCTATGGCCAAAAATGGTGTATTGAAAAACTTCATTTTAGATCCCAGTTTTCATATATAGTTATAATTACTGGGCAGGATAGAACTATGAAAAATGAAATGTCACTTGCAGACTTCAGGGACTTCAGACAGTTGAAGTAATGTGGGGTGGTGGCCCTTGAAATCAGGAGATCTGAAGTCTAGTCCTGACTGTCAGGACCAACTGCCTAAATTTAGGCAATCTGCTTAATCACTCTGCAACAGGCTTCATCTGTCAGAGGAGGAGGTAGGATTGAGAGAGTTCTCAAGACCCTTGCAGCTCTTAGATTTTTTGTTCTAAGTCCCCATGGTGAAGTGAAGGATTGTGAATTGTGTGAATAAATGAGGTGTCTTAGTATAAAGGGTTCAGACTTTGTCAGTGAAAATGTCATTCAAGCTTATCTGCTAACAAATAGTTTATTCACTTTGGTATAGTCTCTGTTTTTGTTTTGTAAATGTCCATGTTATATCTGGTGATCTGTTATTATTATTAAAATATAAATGTTGATGGTTAACTTTCCACTCTACCTGAAAACATTAAAACTTGCCATACAAATTCATCTGTTAATGATTTTGAAAAGGTATTAAATGCTTTTGCTCAGCTGGGTACGTGTTTAAGTGAATTGGCATTTGAATTAATTTGCTGTGTTGAAAATATAGGCAAGGGTATGGTGAAAAAACATGGCTTTGAATTCTAGCTTGACTGTCAGTAGCTATGTGATCCAAATCCTCATCTTTAGTAGGAGAATGATATTTTTCCCTACAGGATTGTTGTGATAAATAAAGTTAGTAACATATGAAGTGCGTAGTACAATAACTGACATTAGTAGATACTCAGTGGACAATAATTAAAACATACACTATTTTATTACATTAATTACAATAACTAGGGAATCATTTAATATCATACAGTGAGTTGCAGATGGACACAATACCTTTATTTTATTTATTTATTTTTATGTGGTGCTGAGGATTGGACCCAGTGTCTCACACATGCTAGTCAAGAACTCTACCATTGAGCTACAACCCCAGCCCTCAAAATTGTTTTGGATATTCTATGTACTTAAAATTCTTTTCGTCTATTTCTGGATTTGACTTGCTGATAATTTGGGTCCATTTATGGAATGGATCAGGCAGATAAGCAAATAGGCCACACCATCCATTTTTAGGTATGTGGAACAAGTTTGAGCACATCCTGCAGATACTAAATACCTTAGTGAAGCCTGCAATTATACCCACAAATAATCTCTATTTTTTTCATCTGTCCTTTGAAATGTACTGCCACCAGAGACAGCAAATGAATATGTAGGGCAAGGTTTAGAGATGAGTTTGACTAAACCTTGAGTTTCTTGAGGTCAGGGCTTTATCTCATTCATTCAACTAGTGTCAACAGAGACCTAAATTATGGTGGCTTACACAAAATCAAAGTTTATTCTTCTCACTCAGGCCTGCCTCTGCTCTTACTCACAAAAGGCTGCTTCTAGCTCACTGCTCTGCCAACCCTAGGACATGACCTTAGGTGTTCTTATGGTCTTCGCAGACTCTATCCACATTTCAACAGCAGCAGAATGGAGAGAGGGATCCAAAAGAAGAGGAGCAAAGATTGCAGGTCAGCTAGCTTTTAAGGAAGGTACCCAGAAGTTGCCATGACCCATGTGCACATCATGCCACCGACTGGAACTTAGTCATGTGGCCATAACAAGGTGAGGGTTTTGAGACAGGAGTTGTAGAGAATAAATAGTTGTTCACTTTTTTTGGGAAATAAAGTAAATGTTTATTTAAATGGTTGGTTTTTGTGTGTGTATGTGTGGAAGTTTCTGAAACAGTTATTTGCAACTTTTATCTTTCTGAGTTTCCTGGAATCTTAATGACATTAACAAAAGACAGTGGAAAAGAAGAGTCATGTTGACGTACACAGTGAGCTGTGTGGGTGTAAGTAGTTTTGGTTCTTAGTACCTTTGTCCTCAGGACCTAGCATGGTTCATGGCACATGATCATGATCAATGTCTGCAACCAGTATATTGCTAGCTCACACTAAGCCGATGCTACTCATCTGTTCCTGACAATATAATAAAGGTTATACATGTGGTATCTCAGTTCTCAGGACAGTCCCATGAAGTTGCCATTTGTATTATCCCCATTACTTTACAGATGAGAAAACTGAGACTTAGGCAAGTTTTCACTTATTCAAATATTTTTTTCAGGACCTACTATGTGCTAGGTACTGAGAATTTAGCAGGGTTTAAAACATACCAAAATTCTTGCCCCAGTGGAATCTCCATTCTAAGTAATTTTCTAAAACTATATAACTATTGAATGGAGAGCAGTTAAACCTGGGTAATCTGGATTTGTAACCATTGTTTGATTGGTAGATGAATGGACTGATGAGAATGGTGAACAAAAATCTTATACATTTCACAGTTAGCCTCATGGTTACCCTTTAGCTACAATGTGGATGGTTAAGCTGCCATATTGTAAGCTATGTCTTTTGGATGCTATGGAATATTCAGTGAGGGGACCTTAGACAATCTCATAATACCTCTTTATCAAGAAGAATGCAATTAGTATATGTGATATCATCTTAGAATCTATGTGCCAAAGTAGACATAGAACAGGCAAATAAAAATGTTCCCAGATTGTCAAAATGGAAAAATTCAGAATTGCATTATATGCTGGTTTATTTTATAAAGTCATATCAGAAGTGTATGCCTGTAGTTCAAGGAACAAAGATAGGGATTATAGATCAGGTACAGTCTTGAGAATAAATGGCAGGGTCATCAGAAATAGGCATCACTAGTTTTATCACAGTGTTCCATGTATTAAGTTCTTGCACAAATTGCAAGTTCCTTTGCAACTGATAATGGGAAATTTTAAAAGTGGTAACTCTCCCATTATGTCATTCAGTGGTCATTAATGTCATGCCATGTACAATTGAAGTCTCATGTACCACCAGTAGTACATTTCTCTCATTTAGGAAATACTTGGGAAGGAAGATGCTGGATGTAGAAGATCTGGGTTCTATCACTCTGAGACCTTACAGGTCACTCAACTCCAGGCTTCCTCTTTTGTGCTGGTTTTCTTCCATAGACTATGGAATTAACTCTTAAAAAATGTGATATAACATGAATGAACAGCATACTTGAATATGTGTGCTTACCTATGCCTTAAACATCAAGTGGCTTTGGACAAAACCTCTGGGTAGATTAAACATGGGCCCCAGCTAGATGTAGACTTGGTTAGGGAAGTATATACCATTTAAACAAACACTTTGCAAAGATTGCTGTAAAAACTGAAGTTGTGTGTCAGGGTCAGTGGATTGTCAAGGATGTTAGACATGCCAAGTTAGAGCCTTGGAAGCCATTTCTTTTAAACTCAAGTGTGTCTTGAGTAAAATTAGGGTGGAGCACTGGGAATGCCCCTGGCAAGGGACGTGTGTTAACCTGAGAAGGTTCTGAACCCTGCGCAGGCAGCTCAATGAGCCATGCTTTCTTATGGGGATTCCAACTTGTTCCACATCACCCATGGTCCCTCAGAAGGTAGAGTACTTCTAAGTCATCCTGAAAAGGCCTGGCATTTAATTGTTGTGAGCACTATACTTGCCACTGCTTCCAAAGTACTGAATGACTGAATAGAGCTGTAGAGAACCCCTGAAGGTACAAATTATTTCTACATGGTTTGGCATTTCCCATTAAGATGGATTTTTTTTTTCTCTCTCTCTCCCTCCCTGTGCCCCCTCTTACCAGCTGCTCTTTGTGTCCTCTAGGCATTTCAAAACATGAGAGGGAATAATAGCATAGAATAATCAAGTACTAATGTTGTTCAATCACTTTTATCAAAACTACTTTCAAGCCAGGTGAGGTGGCATGGTGGCACATGCCTTTAGTCCCAGCATTCAGGTTGCTGAGGTAGGAGGATCATTTGAGCCCAGGACTTCGAGACCATCCTGGGCAACATAGCAAGACACTGACTCTAAAACAAAAACCATTTTCAGAGGCTCAGTAGTAAGAGGTGTGAATGAGCACTGGGCCTGATGCTGGAGTTGACAAGGACATGTCCCTGGGATAGCCAAGAAGGAAGGGTTGAAGTAGTATTAAGAACTTGGAGATAGACATGTGAGTCTTGGAGGTTCAACTGTTTCTTCCCTGGTCTGGGAAGGAAATGAGGTGTCAGGGGGTGGAGGTGGGGTCCATGCAGAGGAGGAGATACTGGCAGACAAAATGAAGGGGTTTCCCCATTCCTGTTTCTATGCAAGTGATGGGTTTTCTGAGCAGGTGAAAGGGTGCACAAGGCATTCCTCACAGTTGGACAAAGGGCTGGTCTACTGTATGGCTGCAGCCTTGGTTGGCATTTTTGGTCCTGGCAAGGAGAGCTACCCCTTCCCCTGTGTGATCATAGAATCACTGCAGCTATTCAGGAAAGGTGGGGGCAGGAAAGGAAGAGGAGGTTGAGGGGAGAGATGAAGAACATGTTTTAAACTACCTCCCTCTGTAACATGCCAAATCTTGGGTTAGATATGTTTGTTTGTGTTGTCTCATTTAATCTTTACTCTTGTCCTGCAATGCTAAAATTACAGGCATGCATCCCTTAATGACAGAAATGTGTTGTCAGGTTGTGTGAACAGAGTGCACTTACACACACCTGGATAGTATAGCTTACTCCACACCCTGAGCTGTATGGTAGACTGTGGCTCCTGCACTACAGGACCTGTACAGTGTGATCCTGAATTGGATAGTGAGGCAACCGTAGCACAATGATAAGTATTTTGTGTGTCTAAACCTAAATAAGGTATAGTAAAATACAATATAAAAGATAAAAAATGGTACTCTGTATGAGGCAAAGGAAAGGAGCATGCAGGACTGGAAGTTGCTCTAGATGAGTGAGTGAGGAGGAGTGAATGTGAAGGCTGAGCACACCACTGTATGCAACTGTAGACTTAGAAACACCGTATACTTAGGCTATACTACATTTAAATTTTTTTCTTCAAAAATCACTAAGACATTTTTACTTTATAAACTGGGTTTTTAAAAAAGAACTTGTCGACTCTTGTAATAACATTTAGCTTAAAACACAAATATATCATGTAGCTATACAAAAATATTTTCTTTCTTCCTTTTCTCTTTTGCAGTGCTGACTTGAACCCACGGATTCATGCATGCTAGGCAAGTGCTCATCCACTAAGCAGCATCCCCAGCCTGTTTTCTTTATATTCTTATTCTACAAGCTTTTTTCCTATTTTAAATTCTTTAATTTTTACTTTTTAAACTTGTTTTTAAGACACACAAATACACACTTCAGCCTAGGCCTATACAGGGCTAACATCATCACTATCACTATCTTCTACCTCTACTCTTTTCCCACTTGGAAGTTCTTTAGGTCAGTGGCCTGCATCTTCTGGAACATAGCTGTTTTATCATTTTTTTTTTAATAAGTAGGAAGAGTTCATTGTAAAATAATTGTAAAATAATCCACAAACCAGTAACAGTGGTTTATTATCAAGTATTATGTACTGAATATAATTGTATGTGCTGTACTGTTATATGACTGGCAGTGCAGTGGGTTTGTTTACACCTCCAGCAACACCACAAACGTGAGTAATGTGCTTCAGCCTCACCAAGTCTACGATGTCACTGGACAACAGGAATTTTTCAGCTCTGCTATTGTCTTATGGGGCCACTATTGTGTATGCAGGCCTTTGTTGACTGAAATGTAGTTCTGTGTTGTGTGACTGTAGTTCCTGTTTTTTGCAGATGACCAGGAAATAGGAAGGCTATATAGTAGCAACTCAGGTGGCGTAGCCAGATTCAAATCCTGGTCTGATTTCCATGACCAGGATTCTTTTCTGTAGAGAGAAATCTCAGGATTTCAGCAGGGTATAAACAGCACACAGACCTAGTCCTCCCCTAAAGATGGTTCTGTTGTAGCAGCTGATAACCTGTGTCCTTGAAAGTCTTTATCCCGATGCCTCCTGTAAAGCTAATCGCTTCCCACTTTACCTGTGGGTCTCTGTATCCCATGGTGGACACCTAACCTTCCTGAGTGGACTTGGATAAACAAAGTTTAACATATTTTGCCTCTTTTTGCCTTTTATAGATGGATCTGTCTGTAGAAACCCTCTTTAGCTTCATGCAGGAACGTCAGAAAAGATATGCCAAATATGCCGAGCAGATCCAGAAGGTCAACGAAATGTCTGCCATCCTCCGCCGCATACAAATGGGCATTGATCAGACTGTGCCACTGATGGAAAGGCTGAACAGCATGCTGCCTGAGAATGAACGGCTGGAGCCCTTCAGCATGAAGCCAGAGCGAGAGCTCAAGCTATAGCACTGCTGCTTCCTCCTGCCAGGCTGTTCTTAGGAGGCAGAGATACCAGTAACCCAGAGGACAATAGAGCCTAAGTCCTATGATATGACCAAGGCCTGAAGCTGGTACAAGGTCTGGGTCCTCACTGCAGTGGACAGAAAGCAGTCCTGCCAGCATGGTGTCTTTGCCCTACTCCTTTCCTTGATGCGTATGCCCCATGTGAAATGAACAGAAGTAATTCTTGGTGATAACTGAAGTTGGAACATTTGAATTACTAGGAATTGTTTTAAAAATGCTGCATGCAGAGTTCTTTTTGTTTCTTTTTATTGAGATTATATATATATTCCAGTGTACTGGAGTGAAAACATGGAGAAAAGGGAGAAAATTTTAAGAAGCTATGTGTCTTCCATGCCCTTATGAAATTTTCTTCAGGCTCTCTGGGTTAAGGGTTGTAAACATGAAAAAAAATTAATCTAGATCTTTGTGTTCTTACTCTTTACACCCCACTTCCATCATATCAAATCTTGATCAGGGACTCCTTCTTCCTATCCTGATGGAACACTGCCTTTCTTGTTGTCTATCAGGTTGTGGTGTCTCTTATATATGTCATTGTTGGAAAATGAAGACTCCCTGTCTCCACCCTCTGGAGATTCATCTCTCATTTAGGTTTCTTTCTGTTACATCAACACAAGCAGGATTCATTTTAATCACCATTTGTTTTTACTGGCCTAGTAAACTTGTGGGACATGAAGGCTTTGACAGCAGTCTGTAGAAATCATTCAGCAGACATTGATTGAGGTTATCCCTTGTGCCAGACATTGTGCCTCTGCCCTTTTGTGTCTGAAGAAAAAGGCCAAACACAAAATGGTGTTGAATTTCTATGGGAGTTTAGGAAATGAAGCAAAGTGCTTAGTGCAGTACTTTGCATGTCATGGACGTTTTTAGTGGAAGAAAGGACTGAAGCAGCAAAGAAACGAAGCAGGCAAGTGGAGCCAGGGTTAAAGTCACTGGATCGGGTCTTATGCAGGCCTCTATCTCATGCACATTTTCTGGGCTCTCAGGCCCCTTACTGGGGACTGCAGCTGGGCCTCAGCTCCCATAGAACTCTGCCTTAGCTATTTCCAAATCCAGGGCCAGATGTTAAGTACTAGCTTATCCTTCAGGTCATCTGCAGCAGTGAGGATGAAGGCTTAGACAGGAAAGGCCAACTTAGGTTCTGGTGAGAAATAGGTATAAGCCTGAGTTTATTGTTTGGAGGCCTCATTTGTCCATACTCTTCCTCCACTTGGACCAACATTCCTTCCCAAATCAGCATCTTCACTGTGCTCAGTTAAAGCAGAAACAGCCAACCAAGACTATCTTCTCAGCTTCTATAACTGCTTAAGGTCAAATCCTTTGAACAAACCTCATATTCTACATCATTCCTAGTGGTTTTTCTTTAACTGGTTGAGAAGTTAGCCTGGAGTTGTGAAATGAAACTTCTGACTGCAAGTTCTAGTGTTGATCTTTGGTAAGCCATTTCACTTCTTTGAGCCTATATTATGGTTTTGGATTTTAAATGTCCCCCAAATGTCCACATGCTCAAGACTTGTTTCCCTACTAATGGCAGTACTGGGAGGTGGGGGCCTGGTAGGAGGAAATTAGGTTATTGGGGGCACGTCCTTGAAGAGCGGTTAGGGACCTTGGCCTTCCTCACACACTTTTTCTCCCTGACTACCATGAAGTGAACAGGTTTTCATCACCACATGCTCCCACTGTGATAGTGGGAGCCCAAAATAGGCCCAAAATAATAGGGCCAAGTGACCACAGACTGAAACCCATAAGCCAAAGTCAGTCTTTCTTCCTTATAAATTGTCAGTTGGGGCTGGGGTTGTAACTCAGTGGTAGGGCACTTGCCTAGCATGTGTGAGGTACTGGGTTCGACCCTCAGCACCACATATAAAGGTCCTTTGGCAACTAAAACATTTTTAAAAATTACATCAGGCATTCTGTCACAGGAATGAAAAGCTGACATATCCAGCTTTTATCTCCTGGCAAGTGTGAAGGTCTAATAACTAATGTTTAGCAATAATGAACATTTTTGTTGTCTGGAACAGTGGTCCTAAGCCTTCATAATCTTTGGACACTCAGGGCTCTAAATATTTTGCCACATTTTTTCATGTCTCAGAAATTCATACCTTCCGTATTTCCCTCCTCCTTAAAATGTTATACATGACAGAATGTATTTTTTTCGATGTTGGTGGACCTTTAGTCACTTATTTATATGTGGTGCTGAAAATTGAATCCAGTGACTCACACGTGCTAGGCAAGTGCTCTCCCGAGCTACAACCCCAGCCCTAGAATATATTTTGACATATCATAAATACATGGGAGAATAACTTCTCATTTTTGTGGTTGTACATAATGTTGAGTTACACTGGTTGTGTATTCATATATGAACACAGGTTTTTAACTTTGTCAGATACAAACTAGTCCTCCAAATTCAGAGCTCCTAAGTTTCCTTTTTTAATTTTTAGTTATCGTCTACTTTTAAGAACCTGTCCATCAATCTGTTCATCTGTATTTATGACCATTGTCAAATAGACCACTATACTATACACTGTTTTATTAGGTGAATTAGAGAAGCTGGCCTTCACCCCTTGTGCATATACATTTATGTAAATTAGACAGTTAAGAACAAGTATACTGTAGATTTCATGAGAGCTTATAATGCGTTTCTAAGTTTTATCATTTGTAGCACCTTGTATACATGCAGTTCTCTCTATATATTTTAAAGTATAAAGTCTGGCCTCTTACAAGATAAACTACTAGAATATGAAATATACTGTGAACCTGTTTAGCATTCTCTGTGGAAATACTTGATGAACTGAGTTTCAGGAACTCCATATCCTGGAATATAGAGTGCACTCAAATGAGTTTTTGGTCATCTTAACGTCAGTGTTCTCTGTATATGCTTGCTTTTGTTCTTCAGACTTAAAAAGCTGGTGATATTACCCTACATTACAGGTACTACACAGTTTCTAAGGCATAAACTAATGGCCCTGAGAAACTGAAGTGCTGTTGTGTTGATTTGTAGAACTTAACAGGTTTGGCATTTCCTCTAGCAAGTCTCAGAACTAGGAATCTTTAGAAATTAGAGCTATGGGCAAACATGTTAAAATTCTAGTGTAATTGAGAACTTTGTCTCCCTGATTTTATACCTCAGCTAAACTGAGATATACTCAGTAGGAAATTAAAATGTTGATACTAAAGATTGAAGGATAGAGTAGGAAGTGAGAAATCTTCTTGTGGACTTTTTCTTATGAATTTTGCTTTTATTTCCCCACTTTGATCTTCATTCCATTGACAGGAACTATACAGTGTCCCAGAGGAGGTATCATTGTTCACTAATTGGTGGTAATACTAAATGTCTTGCATTTTTTGACATACTAGGCCTGGATATGACTATCATTCAGCAAACATCATGGCTACAAAGCAGGTAACCAGTAACTACATTATTCATATGCTCCAAGCCAAAAAATAAAATCTGACAACTGAAGCAACTAAATTGAATATCACTATCATCTCAGGTGGTTTGCTGGTGTGTATCCATGACTATTTGGAAAGTTTTCAGGGCTATCAGTTCCATTATCAGCTGTGCATGATTTATGCTAAACACTTTTGTGAACGAAGTACTTTTAATTCAGTCTTTGAAATTCCCTGACCAGAGAGAGCCCAGACCATAACTCCCAAGTTACCCTCCTTTTTAACTACAACAGTTTCTATAAGGTCACATTTTGCTTTTCCTGTGGGATAGCATTTTTAAACTGATTGTAGTATTTTAGCTAGGACCAAAAGAATGAAACTTGTTTATGTATAAACACAAACTGCAACAATATGACTGGTGTGACTATTTCAAGATGATTGATTTCACACTTTAAAGATACCAAGTGTAATTACACTGTATGAGGATGATTGGATCTCACAGAATGCTAGCAATAACTCCTCTTTCATTTATACATGCAGAAAATATTCAAAGAAAAGACACTTTGTTTACTAGACCTAACATTGTCAGAAAAACAAAACCAGACAAGAGTTATTTAAAATGAGTATTTTGAGGCTAAAAAGTTTTCATCAAGTAGTTCCAGTATACACACCCTGCCCTTCACAAAATCTCTTTGGATATTCAAGACTCATTCCAATTTGGCTATATTTTCCTCCACATATCAGAAACCTACACCTTCCCTATTTCTCCCTGGTTTGTCTAATTTTAGATGTTGGATCCAAACCAGTCCTCTCCTAGCCTGCTCAGGTTGCTCTCTGAAAGCCTCCTAGCTCTACCTTTAAGTAGACAGTTGGCTTAACCTTCAGGCCTTCCCGAGATCTAAACCTTCTCACATGAAGCCTCTTATTCAATCACTTGTTCCTCTACTACTTTCTATCTCTAGAGGCAGTTACTTCACATTCCCTTGATTCTATCCCAACCACCTGTTTTTCTGCAGCTTCCTGGCCAAGGCACCTTTAGTACTAGCTCACCCAGTCTAATCCTTTTAAATTTTCTTAAATCCAACTTTAGCTCAGAAGCCTTTTACAGTCAACTTCAGCGAGGTTAACTTGTGCTTCCCTTTATAGTCATTCCATCTGCTTGCACTAAAGGTAAATAGTTCATTCCTGTAATGCATGATTTTTACTACACTAAGGTTCTAGTCTCATATATCTAGTGTCATAAGCTTAGAGGTAGGTCATTAGAGTACCCAAGACAAGCATGGAGAACAGAACTATCCTTCCTCCATTTTTCCTAAAATTATAAGGTCTTTACATATTACAATGTAGCTGATCTTTTTCTTTCAACCTTGTACTCATGTGTTCTAAAATCAATCAAAATAGTTATCGAGTGCCTTAGGTATACACATTAAAGAAAGAAGGCAGCCACTGAAGTGTTAGCCACTGATCCGGTGTTCCAAGTGAATGAGATATGTCTGATACCACCACTATTTTATTTTGAGCTAAATCCTTATTTGAGAATAGCAGGGCAGGTTCCACCACTCTTTCCTTTGACAATCTGGACGATGCTATTCCCATCAAGTTTATAGCTGCTCATATTTATGTATAAACAGGTACCAGTTTTGATTTTATTTCATATTAACATACATGACACATCAAAATGAGAAATGCACAATTTAACCATTCAACAGCTTGCCTTACTCCAAAAGAACACTATATTCATATTAAACATTTATACAGTCTTTCCACCTAACTTTACAAATGTCCTAAATTAATTTCCAGCATTTCTCACACAGAAGCCTATTTTAACTCTTTAAATCACCATTCTGTATCATCCTAGTAGACTCCAGGGGTTCCCCTGTGATTCCATGCTGAAGAGAACCAGCCCCCACACCACCCACAGACCCAAGCACCTCCAGGCCTTGCCTTGGAGGTTGCCCCTTTGACATGGTAGTCTTGATTCCAAGAACTGATTATTGGACATTACTGATCAAGGACTAATAGTTGTAGTATATGAGTACATCACAGTTACAGGAAGGAGTGGGGACCATAGCCAAGAGACACTCTAAATGACACAAGGCAAATTTTTGCCCAAAGATCCTATTGAACTGAACCTAAGTCCCCCAAGCCTCCTGAAATTTACTTAACAATGGAGCTATAGCTTTCATTTCTTAAAACTGTTTGACAGATGTCACCAGATTCTGGAAGTGGTGAGCTGTTAAACATTTGGTGTGTGTATACATAACACATCAAAAATTACTGTGTGAAACCTTGAGAATGTCTGATTACATAAACAAATGTATATATAAAAAGTAACTTGGATCATTTCACAGAAATTTTTCAGTACAGTAATAACGTGCTCCCTATGCAGTTCATGCTGTGTCCCTTTTATACTACATCATAGCACATTATTTGTACATTACCAGTATGTCTGTGAAGTTCATAATCCCCATGATCAAGCCAGTCAGTTCTGAATCATGTTATTCTATGCTGGTTTTAGCAGTCACCATAGGAAACAAATCACATCCTAGTCCAAGGACTATCCATTTCTCAAACATAGAAAAACCTGAGATATAAGTCAGCAACTAGCTATACTTACAGTAAAGGAAAGAATAACATCTGTCCCACTCCCACCCCACACCCCCAAAAGCTGCTGACATGAATTAAGGCTTCGAAAAAGGACCATACTGTAGTTGATAAAACGTAAGCCAAGAAATTTAAAAGCAGATACGTACTATCACTTGTGTACTTGTTCTAATTACCTTCTATTTTCAGCTGCCAGGATTGATTCCATACAGTGATTGTAGGTCAAGGACTGAGAAACCACCTTGATCTTATTCCATCTTGACAGGCCCCTTTAACTAAAAACATGCCAGGGATAGTTTTTGAAAATAGCTTGGCTGTGGCTCTCCCCTCTATTCACAATGGAAAATTCAACAACCTTCTCTTTGCCTTCCTAAACTGTTTTACTCTGAGTATTCCTTGCTTCCTAAAGCTTCTCTCAGTCCTATTAGTACATTTGAAAGTATGAAATTATAGAAATACCATCACCACCACATGCCAAGGGGAGATATGCCATCAAGGAGATAAGTTTCCTGCTTCTCCTCAGCATTTTTTTTTTAACCTTCTTAATTCTGTAGTTTTCCTCTCTAGGTGCTTTCCTACAAAATTCTGCCTGTTGTTACATTTTTACAAACTGGATCCATGCATTGAAACAGAAATGGAAAAATCCACTTTGGCTGAGAACTCGAAGGTGCTGACGCTCTGCTATGAACCCAGATAATTCACATTTGATTTTAAACCAAGCTAATTTCAATTAAAGGATTAACAATCCCATTTTAAATAACTCTTTGATTCTTAAGAGGGAGGTAGACTTGTTTAGCCTCCCAATCTTGGCTTAAATCATTAGGCTGCCAAACTCGTGGCTAAGTTGAATGCTAGATGGTTTCTCTTCTCTTTCTTAATAAAGCTGAGAAAAGGAAGAAAACAAACTAGTCCATCCAGGCCCAATTGGAATTTTGTGCATAGACAGTTTAAATTGGTCTGAAAAGTGTGACTAGCTACCAACCTATTCACAATGCCTAGAAAACGGGCTCCCAGACATGGTAGTGGTGAAAGCCCCGACTGTCCTGTCTGAGGTACTGGGTTTGTTCTAAAGTAGATCTGGGCGAGGCCCCTAATGGTCCGTGCAGCAGAATGATGCTTGTGTCACTCAGCTGTCAGGTGAGCTTGGATTTGTGAGTCAGTTTTGGATAGGATCATTTCTCTTGGATTTACCATTAGGTTCTGTCCCTAAGAGGGTCTACCCACCCGACCCACCAGCTTGGCTCAGTCTCAGCACTAAGGTGCACTATGGAAGGGACTAGACAAAGACAAGTATTTGAGATCTCATTGTAGCATAACACGAAAATGGTACGGGATTTTGTCCTCTGACACCAAATAAAAGTTGCTACTGTAGGAGCAATAAGATGTACAATTCACGGAATACAAGTTGGTTCCTCCGGTTAGGGGGGATTCTAACATCTGCCCTTCCACTTTTCTTGAGAGAGTTATTAGCCGATCTCTCAAATGTAGATGCTAAGAGAACAACTGTGTTAATCCACCTCTTGCTTTTACATCATAGCTCCATTTTCCAAAATATATATGTATGTACATATATATATATATTTCAGATTTACAGGGAATATTTTTTGTGGAAAAAAAAAAACTGTCAATAGAAGTCACAAGTGTCTTTCTTCTCAGGAGACCTCAATGATTTCCATGCTGCCTGAAAAGCTAGACTGACTGCCCACTTTCCCCAGCTCTTCCCGTGACCTGTTCTCTGACATGATGCTCTCTCCAAATTCCATTTGGCAGCTCCTACGTTTAAACTGCTTTTCAAAGGGGCTCTCTTCATGCCAGCTCCGCCGTGAGTCAGCTCTGTCACTTGGCTTCTGCCGCCTGCGCACAGAATAGACTTGGTCGCTGCACGTGGGCAGCTGGCTACAGCTGTAGGCAGAGTAACTGGCATTGCCTCCATAGATGGCTGAAGCAGAGTAAAAGTGAGAGGACTCTGTGGCAAAATACCAACTATTGGTCAAGGATGGGGTAGAGGTCTGGGGAGCCAAGATATCTGAGTGCCAGCCCTTTAGGCCCAGCCCAGCAGCAGACTTGGTGAGGTGTTGCTGGCTGGTAGAAAGGCCAAAGAGGAAGTTGGTATGGTAATTGTCCTCCACACTTCCACTTCGATGCAGTGGAGATAAGAAGGACCTTTGGGTGCCACTGTTGCTGGTTCTTACTGAGTGCAGTCGCTTGCTCTGGCTCTCTGAAGGCCTGGTGGTCTGGGGTTTCTTAGGGATGTGGGCTTCCTCCTTATCTGGGCTGGTTTCTGGAGTCTGCTCTGACACTTCCTGAACTGGGGAGAACTGGCATAGTTTGTTGGTCCCATCCAGAGCAGCTGAAGGTTTGTAGTATTCCAAAGCATCTTCTGATGAGGAGAAACCATGTAAGGATGCTGCCATGCTGGCTGAATATGAAACTGATTTGATATCCAGAGAGAAGGAACGCTTGAGCTTATTGCTGTCTTCCAGCTTGTCAGAGGACAGGTGGAGCCCATTGAGTGCCTGTACCAGTGGACTGTCCTCTAACAGTGATGGCTGTATGCTGGGCACACTGGCAGGATGCACAGGCCTTTGCCCTGCTGCCTCTGAGGTAGCACAGTCAGCGCAGGGTGGACTGAGGGACGTCTCGCTTTTCTGTCCACCCTCTGAGACTGCAGGGACAGGTTCATTTGGCTTTTCCAGGTGCAGCAGCTTGAGTTTGCTCTTTGGTCCTGATGCTCCAGTCTGGTTCTTAATTTTCTTTTCATAGTCGAGGAGTTGGCCCAGAAAATTGAAGTTTGGAGATATAGTAGGTCTTTTTTCTTTCACAAATCTATGGAGAGAGAAAAAAAAAAAAAAAAATCAAAAACTGAATTTTATACTACACTTTATCTTAAGAATATCAAGTGAGTAAACAAGAAGGGGTTATTAAACCTTCCTAAATATTTTAGAAGATGATTGGTTTATAAGTTCACAGAGTGCCTCAAGGTGGAGAATATAAAGAACTTCTGTGTTGGGGGCACTCTAACTCTGGGTGCATGCTAGAGAGAAGGTGCCAGACCCAAAAGCTCTAGTTTTAGCCTCATTTCAAAGCTTCCAGTGCAACTGCTAAGAGGGTATTCTTTGGCCAACACCAATGACACCCTGCCACACACACATTAGTGCAACCAAAAGAAGTACAGTATAATGGCCACTTGCCAGCTTCAATATTCCAGTATTACCCCAACAATGTCACCATGGTCATTTCTCAAGACATTTCACATTTTAATGACAAAAAGAAAAAAATGGTATCAGATGGTGAAAGCACCCCATTCTGAGTTCCTTCTTTTTATACTCTGTATGACAGAATAACCAGCTACAAAGTGGTCTCTGGGTGCTAAGTACTATGCTAACGCACTAAATTATTTATTCAGTCCTCACACCTACCCTAAATCAGTGGGGTGCCATTTTCCCCATCATGAGGGTACATAAAATCTTTAAGATGATTTGCCTAAAACCACATAGGTCAAATGACGATATTGAAGTCAAAGCCAGGTCTATCTGATGTCTGGGTACATTTTTGCAATATGTTTAAAAAGATTCATCAATGGGTCAGAACTATTAATAAGCAGCTTTTATGTTTCACTGAGAAACAAAGGCTCTTAAATGTAAGAAAAATTCTTCCGTGGCCCCCAAACCTCATGAATACCTGTCAGGATACTACGAAAGCTGAAAATCTGCAAGAACAAGAAAAATTAAAAACTCCATGGAAATCAAGTTGTCTAAAGCAAATTAACAAAGCTAGAAATAAGCAGTTCAACTACTGTTTAAATATTAATGTAGAGTCCTCATGCTAAGACTTCCTCGAATGATACAATGGTGTGGCCTTTGGTTTCTGCATGGAGCAGAATGATGTCAGGCACAAAGGAAGAATGAAGGAGAGGGATCTGGTGCAGGTAAACAAGGGCCCATCCCTGCCAGTCTCCTGCCTCAAAGGACAAACTGGGCTGCTCATTCCTTCTTCCAATTTTACAATTTGAGAAGAAAGTCCAATGTTAAAACAGGCCTGCTCCATGTGTCTATATTTTTTATTCTTTATCACATGAAAGGAGGAAACAGATTCATAAATCACCAAGAAAACTCCAGCCCTTAGCAGTACTTCCACTTGCCTGTCTTCCCTTTTGAGAATATAAGAGTGCAACCTGGTCAAAATTATACACTGCAAAATCTGGCTGACCAGAATGTAAGAAATTAGTGAATGGATTTTATGGTTATTTGGTTTTATACTTGCCTATATTAGTCTTTTTCCTCACAGCAATACAAAGTTTGAAGTAGAGTATATTCTATTGGAGTTTTTTTTCCTTCATAAATAAATTAGAACAAATGATACTTCTCCAACTAAGAAAAGGAATAAGCACTCTGCCTGGCATTTTTCCTTAAACTTAAAAAGTAGCTGAGGATGAATCTGACATATTACAGCAGAATGAATGCTAAATAATAAAACTGCATTCTTTTCCAGTTTTTGCAACACCACTTAAAAATCCAAAGTAACCTGTAAAGAGATTGACTAAAATAATCACCATTTGCTTTAATCTGGTTTTCCACTCTCATCTCTTTGTGTTTCAGGGCAAATGAAAAGCCACTCACACAAGACATGTTCTTGTCCTCACCTGTAAGCCTCATCTAAAGACATATCCATCCTCTTCATGATGTAGGCGATAGCAATGGTGGCAGAGCGAGAGATCCCTGCTAAACAGTGCACTAGGACACATCCGTTGGAGGCTTTTGCTTTCTCTGTATGAGTCAAATTCAAGAAAGGTAACAATTTAGTTTAGCAAAATGGAAATTGTTTCCATTTACTTACTCAAGGTCTTCACCTGAAAACCTCAAAGCAAATCTCTTCTATTCACATTATATTTGCCCCTTCAATATTCTTTTGAGGTCAGGGAAGATCATTTCCTTGCCATTGTTACACAATGGATATTTAAGGTCCACAAGTAAGCTGTAGCTGACTCAGGTTACCTGACTCTTATTTCAGTACTTTTTACTATGTATTTTTTCCATTATTATTTTAATAAATTTTCCTGGATATAATTCCTGTTTTACAATGATTCTACTTGCTTGGTGTAGAAATTTTCAGAAATACAGAAAAGTATATAAAGGAAATAAGAACCCCAGAACTCCACACCTAAAATACAATTACTATTTTGTTTACTCATGTTATGACACCAGTGTTTCCCCCAATTATATGAGATAATTTTTTAAAAAAATCTGTTTGCTTTTCAAATATATATATGACATACCTTTCCAATGAGAAAAGAGGGGGGTGAGGGAGAGAGACTAGATCACAATGCAAGATGCCAGACCAAGTTACTTTTTTTTTTTTTCCTTTTCTTTTTTGCTGTGCTGGAAATTAAACCCAGAGCCTTAAGCAGTCAAAGCTAGCAACTGGCCACTGATCTACATCTCAGCCCAAATTATTTTTAAAATTCTGAGGTTTGACAGGCATGGGAGTATAGACTTCTGATCCCATCTACATGGGAGGGCTGGGGATATAGCTCAGTTGGTAGAGTGCTTGCCTTGCAAGCACAAGAGCCTGGGTTCAATCCCAAGCACCATAAAACAAACAAACAAAAAAACCATCTACATGGGAGGCAGGAAGGTCCCAAGTTCAAGTCAATTTAGTGAGACCTGTCTCAAAATTTTAAATTTTTTAAAAAAAATTTTTATAGCTGTAGATGGACAGTATGCCTTTGTTTATTCTTATGTGGTTCTAAGTATCAAACCCAGTGCTTCACACATACTAGGAAAGTGCTGTGCCCCTGAGTTATAGTCCCAGTTCTGAATTAAAAATTTTTAAAAGGACTGAGGACGTAGCTCAGTGCAAGAGTACTTGCCTACCATGCATGAGCCCTAGGTTCAATCCCCATAACACACACACACACACACACACACACACACACACACACACACAAATAATAATAATTAAATTCATGAGTTCTCTTTTTCTTTAGGAAATTTTTCTGTGTCATAAAATGTGTCAACTTTATTTGCTGAATTTAAAGAGAAAACCATGCACAGCCAGATCAGGTTTACCAGGTCACTTTAAGATCAAGAGAACTTTTATCCCTTCCTCAACATTCAGGAGTTACTGTCTTATCACATTACTTAATTCCCCCAAACATGGCAGAAGGACTCACAAACACTTTGTTAGTGCTGTCATTTCTCATTTGTTGAAGGGCTTAAAAAAACTTACATGTTGGAATAGATGAAGTTATCCCACACAGCCTGGAAGCAACCAACATTCTATATGCAATACTATGAGTCCCTCAATTCTAAACAATTACATGTGTGCTTCGCCATAAAGCTGATGCTAGGGAGTTACATTCTTCCCTTTCATTTTTGTTGTAGTTGAAAACTACCAAAAGTTTATCAAAACTTATGTTAAAATTATTAAAATTAAGAGGTATGTACGAAATCAGCTCCAGCAGCTGAAAAACAAAACTCTACTCCAGTCTCACTATGTTACAAATATTTCACATTTCTCCTGTATGTGATTTATTCATTAATTATGTACCAAACAACCTAGGATGAATAGGCAGCAAGCAGCTTCCCTTCTAGATAGGAAAACCAAACAGTAAAACAATAACAAATGAGAACAATGCAACACTGAAATAAAGAACCAAGTGCTATACAAAATAATAATAAACCTGTATACATATAGTCTCTTACCTAAACAGTTCTCTTTGCTCTCCTGTACAGTGTTTACCCTATACCATTCTGAATTCCCCCTTTTGCCTTGGCTGCTAGAAGCTAATTTTTTTCACAAAACAGTAATTCAGATTTTCAATCAGTTATTGCATCTTTCCTAGTCCAAAATTACTTGATTCTTGCCGTTTCATCTGTCCCATCTTAATGTGTATATGAATATATGCATCTTTTTATCCCAATCTCTTATTGTAAACTGCTCCAAATACTTACTAGAAGTAGGCTTAAGGTTCTTAATGTTGATCATAGTCTCACTTGGAAAACTAGACTATGAGGACCTAGAAGGGTCTTGCTTCTAAAATACTAGACACAATACATATACAGTTAATACTGGCAGACTGATAAATATTTTAAAAAGAAATCCTCATAAAAGTTTTGAAAAAGGGCTGGACATGGGAGCTCATGCCTTTAATCCCATTAACTCCAGAGGCTGAGGCAGGAGGATTGCAAGGTCAAGACCAGCTATAGCAATTTAGCAAGATCCTGTCTCAAAATAAATAAAAAAGGCTAGGGATGTGGCTCAATGGTTAAATGTCCCTGGATTCATTACCCCAATACAAAAAAAAAAAAAAAAAAAATAGAAGAAGGCTGGAAGGAAATAAAGCAATGACAGTAACATATACATTATGATATTGAGGTTATAAGTTTTCTTTTCTGTTTTTCAAACATTGTTTTTATAACCACAACTCTCTTGATGTATTTTTAAAAATCAAATTAAAAATTGTTTATACTGGAGTGGGGTTCATTAACACACAGGTCTTGGCATACATGAGTGCTAAACTGAGGCTTAAAACAAAGGAAGAAATACACACAGACCTGACAGAGAGAAGGGAAATGTGTGCAGGAAAGCCCTATGATAGGCTAAACACAGTGCACAGAAAACAGCCTGCCTTGGCTGGCACTCAGGAGCTGTGTGGGAAATAACCAGATTTCACAGGTGGGGAGCAGCTGCAGGAGGGTCTCTTGGGAATGTTAAGCTAAAAGACACAATTTTTATGTAGGAAATGAAGGAGACTCTTGCAAGTTCCTGAATAGGGAATAAGAAGGCAGTGATGGTGACAATGGAAATATAAACAGCACATTAGTACTACAGAAAATCAGGAATAAAATCTAGGCTAAAAAAGGGGAGAGAGGGTCATAAATAAATGGTAAGGACTTCATGAAAATGAGGAATTATGAGACTAAGAAGATAGGTGGTAATAACAAAGTGAGGCTGCAGAATACAGCTCTAGGGAGGGAGGCATATGAAAGGAGGAAATTCTCATTACAATTATTAAAATATTCCAGTTCAGGAAATAGGCACACAAGCATGACCCCCATGTTGGGGGCTGAACCCAGGGCTGCTCCACCAGTAAGCTACATCCCCTGCCCTTTTTTCTTTGAGACAGAGTCTTACGAAGTTGCCAAGGACAGCCTCAAACTTGCAATCCTCAGGCAAACAAGTTTTAACCAACTTACCCCAAACCACTTAACTATTAACTAAGGAAAGCTAGACTCAAATACTGACAGTGTGGCTTTAAAGTACATGATTTTTTTTTTTTTTGGCGGGGGGGGGGGGGGTGTTGCTGATACATGCATGATCTTAATCACCTCCCTACCTTGTCTTGGTGCAGTCATGAGTTTGGTGTGAGGGAGATGGGGGAGGAGGCAAAGAGACAGGCAGGAGGGAGCAGGGACTTTATAATAAGCAGTCAGATGCACTAGAGGGCACCTCATGAGAACCCCACAACACAAACAGGCAAATTTTGCTACTACTGCCTACACTGACTAAAAATGAAAGATAAAACTCCATGAAAACCCGAGTTCTTCCACCAAACTCAGAGACTTAGTGAAATTTAATCTAAATAACAAAAAGAAAATCCTATGAGCCTTCAAGATATAGTGTCTAGGTATAGGGGTACATCTTCAAATTACATAATCTACCATGACTAACCACGACATAAACTACCATGGAGAAAACAAATAGCAATTACAGTGAATATGAAAAAAATGAGATTTTTGCCTTCCATTATTTGAGTGGGATAGGGCAGTGGCTCTACTAAATAGGATCAAGCAAATAAGTATGTGTTTATATGTGTATATGTAACCAACTGGAACATGGTAAGTTCCTTTTGCATAAATGAAAAGTGACATCATGATCCCAATATCTCCCATGAAAGAAGAAAATAATTGGGAGTAAAGCTACTGTACTCATATTCTCTTTTTTATGAATTCCTCCTAAACGTAGGCATTCTGACTTAACAGAATCAGGTTGTCTTATGATAGATCCTGAAATCATACTTTTAGCTGAAATTAAAGTGAAATGTCTCTGGATCAGTGTGACATGCAATGGCAACATTAATCATAATTATTATTTTTCAAAAGAAAAATAATAGGTGAATGCTATGCTGACAACATTTCCTAGAAGTATAATGAGAGAGTATTAATTTGGGGAATTTTCTCCATGATTAATGTGAATAGTCATGGTCATTTATCTTCAGCTATTTCACAGAATGCATCCTGATTATGAAAACTCTTGGCAATCTGGAAATCTTGAAAAAAAAAAAACTATTTCTGAATTACCCAAAGCTCCAAAAGCATTACCTAGAAAATCCTCTCCTAGATGGTAAAATATAGTTGGGACTTAATTTGCATTATTTGGCTTTTTTTAAGAAACTGGTTCTTTTATTTTTAACTACAGTAATTCAGAGTATTTCGATATGGATTAAAGTGTTCAAACATGTGTGACTGGCGGTGGACAACAAATATGGACATTAAGGGTCAACACCCTATTACGCTGCTCATGAGTGAACAGTTTTCTCCTCTGTTCGGCCTCTCCACACAAACTACACTTTAAACATGTATCACCAATTACCATCAGCATACCTGATCCTGTGGAATCAAAAGGTCACAAAAGGAATAAGGACTCAGAAACTCTGAACAGGCCCAGGAAGCAAAATGTGGAGCAGGAAACAATGTGTGTGAATTTGATTAGACCCAGAACTACTTGAAATTATTGACACATGAATTGAGGTTCCAATATCTTGTGACATATAAGAGACTTTAAATAAATGTACTAGGATTTCCCCCGCTACCAGATTCGACTTTTTCTGGGGAAAACAGCAAGTAAAGTATTTTACAGGATTTGAAAAAGTTGTGTAAGATTTAATTCCAAAAGCTTAACTAATTTTTAAATACTTGCAACACATAATCACAGATCCTGTGAGGCTTAACCTTGGTCCTATTAAAAGTTAGCTAACAGGTCTTACAAGACCAGTCCCTTAGGAGAAGCACAGCACGCACACCACCTTGACAGCTAAATGAGAAAGCAACATGTTTTTTTCTGACTTTTGAAATCCCTGTAACAGGTTCCTTTACTCTAAAGATAAAAAGAAGAGAGAGGGGCTATGCTTACAGATGAAACTATAACTCAAAAGACTAATGCTACTTGAGTTACTTACCAATGAAATCCACTGATTTGTCCAACCATGGCAAAATTTTCTCACAGAAGCTATCATTGACAGGCACTCGCAGGAAATGAGATTCGGGGATAAAGTCAGGCTTTGGACAAGTATTGCTGGCATTTAACACATAACCTATTCCGTTCTGTTGCATCAGCTCCTAAAGAGGGAAAAACAACTGAAGTTACCAACAATATGATAGATAACATGATAATTTTGAAAGATTAATGTTATGATAAAAATTACCAGTTTACTTAAAATAATTATTCCAAAACCCCAGCAAAATGACAGTCTAGAGAGGAGGAAAAGAATTTTAAGGGGGAAAAAAAAAAAAGGCTATTTAAAATAGTACAGGAACTGAGGTTGTTGCTCAGTGGTAGAGTACTTGCCTAGCATGAGTGAGGTACTGGGTTCAGTTCTCAGCACTGCATATAAATAAATAAAGGTCCATTGACAACTAAAAAAATATTTAAAAAAAATTAAATAGTACCATACTCCTGAAAATTATACAAGATTAATATAGCCAACCCTCTCTCATCTCCATTGCTAGAGAGAAAAATGGAACAAAGAATACAAAATAAAATGACCATTTACATAACTTTAGAATATGTGCATACATAAGAACATTTTCTTCCCACACTAAATATGCTGGTATTTCTCTAAGATATAGTTCTAGGCATTCTTCTAGAACTCATTTTTTTTTTTTATTGTAAACTAATGGGATACATGTTTCTCTGTTTGTACATGGTAGAACTCATTGTTTTTGAAGGCTGCATCTTTCTATAGTTTTAATTATCTGCTCTACATGCTGCTGGGTGTGTTTATGGTGTGCATGGTGTGTGAGTTTATATCTCCTCTTAAATTTCTGGCTACCTACTGAATATTAGGATGTTCCACAGGCCCTTCAAATTCAGAATGTCAGAAACTAAATACATCTTTCTCCTTTCTCTACCTCAACCTCTTGTTTCCTCTCTATAACTCCCAAATTGGTTTATGGTAATAACATTCATCCATTCAGCTGAACTAGAAAAGTAAGATCATCTGGCTCTTTTCTCTTCCTTGTAACCCCCTTCCAAATGGCTGCCAGATTTTTTGGTATTGCCTCTTCCATTTATCTTCTCTCTATTCTTATTCACTGCTCAGTGATCAATACTCATCAAAATAACTTAAAAAGCTACCAGAGAACTTGAAGTTTACAGTGCTTTTCTCTCCAAACCATATTTTTTAAATAATTTTTTACTTTTTTATTAAAGTGTTATGGTTATATATAGTAGTTGGGTTCATCCCAACAAATTCATACGTCCATAGAATTCAATTTCAGTTCATGATCCCCCACCCCAAACCATATTCTTAACAACTACAGTTGTCTTTTTTCTTTTATTAAGACAGGGTCTCATGGTGCTGCCCAGGCTGGATTCAAACTCTAAGCTCAAGTGATCCTCCTGCCTCTCAGCCTCCCCTGTAGCATGTGCCACCACACCCAGCTATAGCAATTTTTCTTATAATTAAGTACAAGATAATTGCTTTATCTACACTCTTCTAATTTTATTGTCTCATTTCCTGCTCCTGTCCCATACAACCACCCAATATCACATGTACACTTACCTTCTATGCTTCTGTTTACACCACTCCTATGTTTAGAGGACCCTGTCCCTTTTCCTGATGGCTCTCTTCGCACTTTTCCTACTTTGTTTAACCAACCTTATCTATTAACTCCTTCCCACTGATGCATAATTAATGATTCCAATTTCTGCCCTTTCAAAGTACTTTGCTCACATCATTAGTAGAGTGCATGCCAGTGTCATCACCAACTCTAGTCTCCCTATTAAGTAATGAAGTAGATTGAGATATTTGGTTGTTTTTCTGCCTTTAGCACCAACTATGTAGTTGCACTAACTACCAATCTGTTCATTTGATATCCCATCTACCAGACAAGCCTAAACGACCCCACTTCTTTAGTTATTCCATTGTTGCCTTTCAGGAAATGTTCCAAGCCTCTTATTCTAAGCAACCTTGGTCATTTCTTTTCTTGGAAAGTTAACTTTACTACAAATCCTTTTCAACTACCTAAAAAGCAGCTGAAACATGTGAGTCCACTAATGTATTCATTTAACACATTTGGCACAATAAATATATTTCATCTTACATAAGAGGTGGACAGAATACAGATTTTGCATACAACCCTTATTGTTGAGATGACAATGTTAAGAAACAGCTTTTGGAACTAGGTGGGCTTCTTAGATTGAGCAACACCCTTCAGCTATGCCAGAGCCCAAGTCTTCTGGTGGTCACCTAGCTTCTGTTACGTTAATAATGGCTATGAAGACCTTTGAGTTTTTTGTTTTTTTTTGCAGTGCTGGGGAATGAACCCCGGCCTCGTGCATGCTAGGGAAGCACTCTACCCATGAGCAACACCTGCTAGCCCTTATGGAGACTTTAACGATGTTTAACCACAACCTCTAAAACTTTTGTACTTGTGGTAAAGGTTACATCTGTTTTTCTGCAGGTGAACCAAAGCTATATCAAGTTTATCTAGTACCATTCAATTAATCATATGGTCCAGAAATAAGTTCAGTATCTCCCAGGTAAGAACTAAAGTAGGCTGGCCACTGGGTTAAATCGGCCTTTGAGGACTTTTTCACCAGTGGTCCTTAGAGAAAAGAACCACTTTATCTTTTCTACCAACAATACTATAGATTTGTTAAACTTAAAGTAAGGGAAACTAGGTGCAGTGCTACATATCTGTAATCCCAATGATATAGGAGGCTGAGGCAGGAGGATCTCAAGTTCAAGACCAGCCCTGGCAACCCAGTAAGACTCTGCCTCAAAAAAAAATTTTTTTGAAAGGGCTTGGGATGTAGCTTAGTGGTAGAGTGGTTGCCTACCACCCATGAGTCCCTGGGTTCAATCCCTGATACTGTAATCAATCAATCGAAAGAGTAGATCCTGTTTCACCTGAGTCAATAATGAAGACATTCTAGAAGTTTCTAAGAAAAGGGTGTGACACTGCTGGGTGCAGTGGTATATGCTTGTAATCCCAGCTACTAGGGAGTCTGAGGCAGGAGGATCACAAATTCAAGGCCAGCCTGGGCAACTTACCAAGATCCTGCCAATAAACAAGCAAACAAACAAATATGGGCTGGGGAGAGGGAGGCAAGCACCGGTATGACACTACAATGTTATATGCTATACATAATCCAAAGATGATAGGATATTTTAAGGACAAAACATGTTGCTATCAAATGTCATTTACCAAAGAAAGAATATAACAATGTACACTTCTGCATAAAGCCTAAAAAACCTGTATTTTATGGAAATGTCAACCTATATTCTATCAAAAACTATTTGTTGAGCATCTTTCCTCTATAGAAGGACTGTTAATGTAATGCTGTATGGCACATCTTAGGAAAATAATATTTAACATGTAAAGAATGCCTAAGTGCCAAGTACTGTAATAAGCATTTAAATAGACTGTCTCACTGAATCCTCATACCCACTTTTTGATATGCTATTATCATCCTCATTTTCCCAAGGAGAAAACTGAGGTTTGCTTAGTGTTTTTCAAAGTCTCACTTTCACAAGCTAGTCTGACTAGCTAGTAAGTGGTACATTAAGATTCAAATCCAAATATTCTTATCTCTAGAATCTACACTATTCATCACCATACTCTGCTAAACTTAAGATCCTTCTAAAGCAAATCAGAAATAATTAGACTACATGTGTATTTTTTTAATTAAATGAACTATTAGAATATAAAGTTTTAATTTCTTTTTTATCCTTTTAAACTATAATAAATTAGAAGGCAAAGGCATGACATTCTGGTTTTGCACTTCTTAGAGAAGACTTGTGAGTGATTCAGGCCATTAGATGGTTATTTGAGAAGAGACTCATCCGAGTTGTCTACTTTGTCCTCTTTTTCTCTCTCTTCACCTCAACTGCAGTCATAAGCATTATAGTGCTGGTGTTCCTGCCATGTTTATAACAGTGTCTTCTCTGGGATCAGAACTGGATGCCTATAAGCATGTTCATGGACATGCTGCTTATTGCCATCACCAAACTGCAATGGCATTGCTATGGCTAAAAAGGCAGAAGACATGAGAAAGAAGCAGTTCTGACCTAAGGAACATCAATAATCCAAGTTTACAAAGCTGTTTAATCACTCATAAACAATATATCTCAAAAGATGAATTTCAAGTAACTGGCAAAAGAGGAGAAAAAGACATTGTGTTTAAATTGAGAGACACTGTCCATTATTTATAGAAGAAAATTTTAAATAAAATGAAATGAGAGCCAGGTATGGTGGCACACACCTATAATTCCAGAGGCTCAGGAAGCTCACAGAAGGATCACAAGTTCAAAGACAGCCTCAGAAATTTAGTGAGGCCCTAAGCAAATCAAGACCTCGTCTCAAAATAAAACACAAAAAAGGTTGGGGATGTGGCTCAGTGGTAAAGTACCCTTGGGTCCCCTAGGTTCAATTCCCAGTACCTCCCTGCAAAAAGAAAGAAATTACAATGGCAAATATAACTAATAATAGAAATTTTAACTTGAAAGATTTATTTACAAAATCGATTATCCAGTAGTTTTTGAAATATGATGGGATTTGATAAAACAAATACAAATTTTTTAAAATGAAAAAAAGTATCCTATCATGTAAAAGTAAGATAAAATTTGGCTATTAAATTACATAAATAAGTGTCTTTTCATCTAAATTGGCAGTTACATCAGAAGAAAAAGTCAGTTAAAAGAAAAAAATCATTAAAAATGATACACATGGCTGGGGAGACAGCTCAACTAGTAGAGTGCTTGCCTTGCAAGCACAAGGCCCTGGGTTCTTTCCCCAGCACTGCAAAAAAAAAAAAAAAAAAGATACACACTTTAAACATTATTTTAATTTAAAACAAATAAATGTCCTTTAATTCACTAATTTCTGATGCAGGACTGACTCTTTCCTGGGTTAGCTGACCAAAGTTCTTAAGCAAATCACACCTAAATGCAGCTACCACTTACATTTTCCATTTTTTAAAGAGCAAGAACCTGTGAAACAATATCAATACAGAGATTTTCTAGAATATGACAACTCTCCAAATATTTTAAAGTTGCCTTATTCCCAAATAACTTGACAGAAAAGGAATAATTTGTCTTTCCAAAACATTTATCTTGAGTCATATAAAATGAACTCTCTTTCATATTTCATTAGTGTATGCAATATTTTAATTAATGTACATAATTATAGTAACAAGCCCAATGGTGCTGGGGCTGTAGCTCAGTGGCAGGGTGTTGCCTAGCATGTGTGAGAGACTGGGTTTGATCCTTAGCACCACATAAGAGAACAAAATAAAGATATGCTGTCTCCTGTCCATCTAAAACTACAAAAAGATGTTTTTTTAAAAAAATATAACAAGCACACTGGCCCAAACAGGTCTGCCATTCAACAACTGATGTCTGGTAAGTATACTATTCCAATGGTGGAGGCAGGTATGCTGCAGAGAAGAGCCTAAGATAGCCTACTGAAGACTTGGAAGAGATGTCACTGCATCTCTGAAGTAAATTTCTAAAGTGTCATATAACTGTTCTATTAACTTGCCCTCTTGATTAATTGTTACTGATTTTTTTGATGATGTACATACAAGTGTCTGACAGGACATCTTAATGTTTTTAATAGTGCAACTGAGACTGAACTACAATTCTGAAAAATAAGTATTTTATGTGATGATTGTTTTTATTCACAGATGAATGTCAATTCCTTCTTAATAAATTATAAAGCATTTATATTTCATAGTTTTGTTTCAACATATTGTATAAAACATATACAACTGAGTATTTACTCTGTTCCATAATTAAATATTATAATTTTCAAACTTCCAGAGAACAGTCATCTTATACTGTTAAATATTTAGCTTAACTTTGTATTATCTAGTAATACATGCCTTCCTTCTGATAAGTCCTTTTCTGGGCTTCAAATATCCTCTGACACCTTGGCCTTTTCTTTGCACTCCTTAGCTTAGCTGCTCACTCTCATGAGGTCTACCCTGGCCTCTTTCAATACTAATAACCATAACCCTTCCATAATCTTTATTTCATGTAGCCTACTCTTGGACCATTCCTCTCTATCCAGTTCACTCTCTCTCACCACTACCCTTGAAGTTCTTCAATCCTCCAGGATCAACAATCTGATAATCCTACTCATCTTTGTCTCAGTCCATCCCCATTATGTCTGTCTGCTTTCCCTGCATAACTGAAATTATAGTCAGTCCTTATAATCATTCCCTTGCTTTCACTCTCCATTCCTTTGCCCCCTTATCACCTATTCACACTCACTTGGCAAAATTACAACCCTAGTTAAGCCCAATTCTACACCTAGTCTGTCTTTGCAGCTGCGCAGTTGAACATGGCCAGGAAAAACACTCTCCAATGCTACCTGATCTCACTTTCAATTCATGCTCACAATCACAGTATTTCCCTAGCCCATTCATTTCCCTTTTTCTTCAAACTCTCTGCATGTCCCTGCTCATTCTCACTCTCAGATGATGGATGATATTATTTCCTACTACACTAGAAAAAGTAAAACAATCAGAAGCAAATTTTGATAGACTTCTACCATCCTTTTTTTTTTTTTAACCAGCACATGTATCTATACACTCTACCTTTCCACCTGTTGCTATGGATGAACCTGTTCATGTTCCTATGGCCAATCCTGGCATTTACTTAATAAATCCCAGCCCCTTTCACTCAAGGATATGGCTCTAGCTATTCTCTCTCTCTCTCCCCTATATCAATTTTCCACTCTGCTGGATCTTTCCCTCTACTGACAAGCTGCTATTTCCCCCCATCTTAAAAATATCTTTTCTCACTTTCCATCTCCTCTTCCACCTATCACTCCATGTCTTGTCATTCTTTATAGCAAAACTTCTTGAAAGAGCTGCTTATCTTGACTTGCTCTCTCCAAATTCCTTTTATCTCCTGAATCCATTCCATTCAGGCTTTCATTCCCACCATTCTCCCAAAACTGCTCAGGGATCACTAGTACTCTCCACGTTGCTCAACTTAATGACCAATTCTTTTTTTTTTTTTTTAACATTTTTTTTAGTTGTCAATGGATCTTTTATTTTTATTTATTTATATGTGGCGCTCAGTATCAAACCCAGTGCCTCACACATGCCAGGAAGTGCTCTACCACTGAGCCACAGCCCAGCCCCCCAATGACCCATTCTTACCATCTTCCTTGACCTACAGCACCATTTGGCATACTTGATTACATCCTCTTCCTGGAAAACACTTTGTCCACTTGCTTCCTGACTACTACAATCTCTTGATTTCATTCCTTCTCATTGGTTTTACTTCAAGCTGTTTTTATTTATTTGGTTCTATCACATTCATTCAATACCTCTTTGTATCATGAATATTTGCCATCCTCCTGCCTTAGCCTTCCAAGCAACTGGGATTACAGGTATGTACCACCATGCCTGGCTCTTAATAATTTTATCCACTCTTATGACATTAAATACTGTCTTTATGTTAATGACTCCCACATTTATGTCCCCTCCTTGAGGGACCTCATTCTGAATTCATATATCCATCTGCCTACTGAACATGTCCACTTGAAAGTATACCAGGCATCTCAAACTTGGCCATGTCCAAAACTGAATTTCTCCTGTTCTACCCACAGGTTTCCCAATGGTAAGTGCATCTCCCAATCTCCTTGACATCTGTCTCTTTCACACACCCCCACCATCCAATAAATTAGAAAATTCTAGTGGCTCTAAGACCTTCAATTAGGCAGTTACACAAATATAACTGCTACCATCTTTGATGCCAACCATGCTTCTATTCTGTCGGGAATACAATCTATTTTCAACACAAGAGCTAAAATGATCTAAAATAAGATGTCAGATCATGTAACTACTCTGCTCAGAACCTATTAGTGACTCCGTTATAGAGTAAAAGCTAACAACTTTATAAAGATGTTGTAATGGCTTGTGAAGTCTTGATCTCTTCCTGTTAGGAGTAACTTTGACACACTTCCCGTATTCACTGTGCTCCAGCCACACCAGTCTCTTTGCTATTCCCTAATCATACAGATAACACTTGTACTGGCAGTGGCTTCTACATGTGCTGCTTTTTCTCCAGATATCCAAATGACTCTTTCTTCAGCCTCCTTCAAGTGTTTGTTCAGATGTCTGTATCTGGAAGAAGCCTACCTCCATCACACAAGTAATTACAACTTACACCCTGCACACATTCCCTGTCTCTATCCTATTTTCTTCACAGCACTTAACCATAATAAATGGGTAATATAATAAATTATACTAATTGCTTACCTACTTACTATGTTTATTGTAAAGTTTCTTTCCTCCAGGATGTATGCTCATGGAAAAAAAAAATGTTCTCTCTTCCTGATGTAACCCTAGCATCTAGAACACTTGTCTCGCACATGCAGAGGGTCAATAAGTATTTGATGAATGAACCACTATTTTTAAGAGAACTAAAGTTAGGATCCATAACTAGTTTATTAGCATCTTTTGATGAAAAATATTTGCATATATTCCTTACACAGTGTCATTTTATAGGTCATAGTAAAATGTCATTAATTTATATTGTATTTATTTTGCAATTTATGAAAGATTGATTACTTAGGTTTCTCAAATGTATTAAGAAAGGGTTTTTGGGGTACATTTGCAGCATGAGGGAACTTTTTAGGAGACTTTACAAAATAATTTTTAACATGGTAAACTGAATAAAGTTGTACTGTCTAAAAATTAAGTTATATTGGTTTATTCTGAAAAATTACCATCAAGGTATTTTGTAGGGCCTCTGAGGCATAAAGAGCAAGCAGCCTTATTGAGGGATGAACAGTCTACTGTCAATTGGGTAGTTACACAAATATCAATGATAGAAAGAGGTATCGAATGTGATTGAGTAGAATAAATAAAATAGCTTGGAGTAAAACCAAAGAGAAGGACTCTGAAAAGGAACCATAATAAGAACTAAAATTATCATCTGAAGCTTGAATGGGGTACAGTCACACCTTGGATCTGTGAGGGACTGGTTCCAGGACCCTCAAAAATAGCAAAATCTGAATACTCACATCCCTTATATAAAAAGACACAGTATTTCTATATAACCTACACATATTTTCCCAAATACTTTATTTAAGTCTTTCTAAATTACTTATATTACCTAATACGATGTAAATGCTATGTAAATAGTATACTACATTGTTTCAGGAATAATGACAAGAGTCTGCACATGTCCTGTACAGATGCAGTTTTTTTCCCAAAGATTTTCAATCTGTGATTGGTTAAATCCATGGATGTGGAACCCAGGAACACAGAGGGACAACTGCACAGGTATTGTGGATCAATTGTAGAAAGTAAAGACAAAATAGAAAGATGTCTGGAGCACTGACCATTCAGCACTGACCATGTCCATTCAGACATGGAGAGGACCAGCAGAGGGAAAGACCAGAAGAAGTTAAGATCTGGAAAGACAAAATTAAATCATAGAGGGTCTTAAATGTCAAGTTAGAATCTAATTGACAAGCTAAAGAACTTCACCAAATGCCATAATGAGGTTAATTAATGCATGAAATCAAACTCTTAATGGACTTATTAAAAACAATTTGTAAATAGTTCATGTGAAATCTCAGTGTGGCATGGAACAGCACAAAGTATATGGGTACTGGTCTGAGAAAAACCTAAGGACAGCCCAGCACACTGCCATTCATTACCTGAATGATCTTGGGTAAGATACCTAACCTCTCAGCCTTAATTTCTTCATCTGTAAAATAAAGCTAATGATGTGTGTTCCAGAAAGCTGGCATGAGCATAAATTAACAATGTAGAGTCTTATTAAATGTTTCTTTATGACATTTTAAAGATAGCTTGTGAATTGTATGATGTTAATTGTATTTCAATAAAGCTAATAGCAAAACAATTTTTAAAAAGATGGTAATTATATTTTTCACTAATCCAAACTCTCATTTCTCCTAATTGGTATTAAGAAGGGAAGTTATACTGAACATAGCAGGCTGAATTTAAGAACACATTCTCCTGCTAAGTGAAACAGATGATCCCTTAAGAACTTAAAAAAATGGGTTCTGGTTTCAATATACAACTAAGTCGAATTTCAAAAATATTTGTGAGTCAAAAAGAAAGTTTTATTATTAAAATTTTCATTCTTTTTTATTTTTTTCATTTAAAAGACTATCTCCTAAACTATGTAATAAATTTTCTCCTGGAGCTGGACTAATTTCTAAGTGTAGCTTTTATGACCTGTTGATGCAGGCCATGGAGCAACAGAGTACAGATTAATAGATGGCTTTAATAAAACCACTTTTTTTGGGCAAGTTCCTCATGTTCAGCTAGTCTGAAGACAAGAAGTCCAATTAAATCACTCTGGGCACAATAATTATAGACAAGGGAATTATAATTTACCTTACTGAAGTGAATTTCATGACTCAATTTGCATTTGTCACTCCACTTGCTTTTAAAACTGACCAAGTCCTACTTCCTCCAGCCAGCCTTCTTCAAGCTACAAAACCCACTCTATCACTCACTTTAGCATCATGCCTACTCTACCCTATAATGACAATAATGATGTGTGTCCCCTATAAAGCAGGGACTGTACCTGATGATATGCAAATCATATGAATATCACATCAATAGTAAGAGACAGGAATTATTACACTTTGCAGATGAAGAAACTGAGATTCAGTAACTTCAGTGATATGGCTGGTAGGGTCAAAAACAGAGATGCAAAACTATCCACTCCCAAAGCTGGCTCTCACCCATCATGCAGTGCTGCCTAAGTAATGGTAGTCATACTGTGAATCACTTTGACTTGTGAATTATTGTTTAATGAACATGTCTTATCTCACCAACCAACTTGCACAGTGTATGATGATTCTACACTAAATATTTGTACTGATAATTCTGATGACCTTCTGTCTTCCTACATCATATATTTCTCTTGGAGACCCTGAAAGCACCATTTGATGATATTGTGTCCAGGATATTGCCTAACTGCCATAAGAACAACAGAGAAAGTAGCAATAATCTTAGTGGCACGCAAAACAATAGGGGTTACATAGGGAAACTAACTTTGCATGTTAAAAGGCTGTAATGAAAAGCTAAACAAAGAATTTTGACAGTCAGACAGTAAGCCAGGAAGAAGAAGCAGATCTCTCTAGTGAAGCAGCTCATCTCAGACACAGTGCAGGTTAGTAACCACTGGCAGCAGGTAATTCTCCCATACATTTCATGTATTTAAATGTGAAACAAAAGTTTCTATTAAAGTTTTAAGTGATAATGAAGAAAAATGATAAAGAACTTTGACTTTCACATAGTAACAAGAGATTCTCAAATCCCACATATTTCAGATACAAACTAGGCATCAGCAAATGACTTTTAATTTTGTTCCCATTTCAGCTTTAGTTACATCCTGTAATTACAGATACTACAGGATGAAAGAACAGACTGTAAGAACCAAAGCACAATTTTGAGGGACAAGTGAAATAAAAGTATACTTTTGCAACCAATGACTTCTTATGATCTTTAAAAGAGAACCATATCTTTAAAACATCAGAAACAAAAAGTATTGACCTACACTGTCTAGTAAAGTAGCAACAGGCCTCTCATGGCTATTGAGCACCAAAAATGTGGCTAATCCAATTTGATATGTTCAGTAAGAATAAATCATACACCAGATTTTAGTCAAAGAATGTAAAATATCTCAATTTTTAATACTGGTTGCATGTTGAAATGTTATTAAAATTAACTTCACCTGTTTTTACTTTTTTACACAGGTTACTGGGACATTTAAAATTATGTATGTGGCTTTCATTGTACTTCTACTGGATGTGGATGATACAGAATTTGCTGTGGAAAATCAGGAAAGAAAACCTCAACTATGATCCAATAGACTTAAGATTCAATAGTCCTTCAAAATAGCCTGCTGTAGAAAATTCCATTTTCCGGAAGATGGATATTTTCTGTGTTATATAAACATGGACTTAAAATCAAGAGTAGCTTGAATTTGCATATGATCGCTGGCCCAGACCAATTCTGAAATTGGTGACATAATCTTGGTCAACTGATTTAACAACTCAGGGCCAACCTACCTTCTAATCCTATTAGGCAGCTTAAATGCAATAATATAAAGAGTCTAGATTTTTTTTTTTTTTTTTTTTTTTTTTTTTTTTTTTTTTGCGGTACTGGGGATTGAACCCAGGGCCTTGTGGTTGCAAGGCAAACACTCTGCCAACTGAGCTATATCCCTAGCCCAAAAGTCTAGAATTTTAAATGGCAAGTATTATGATCTTTCTAAGAATACCTCTGTGACAAGCTTTTAGTCTATTTTGGTGGCACTCTGTTATAGAAAAAGACTAATAAATTAGTAGCCTTGTGGGTGCTGTTCTTAAAGACTCCAAATTCTGAATTGTAATAAAATGGTATGTACTATTAGGGAAGATTATAAAAATTTCACCTTTAGAGATCTTTACAGAAAAAAAAAGCATATTGCTGCTCCTTCTTATTTAAATCAGGAAGATCAGTTAGTTTAGGCCGTTTGTGAAAGATAAATCTGGTTCTAAAAGGCAACTGGGTGATGTTGGGGAATTTCACATTTCTGGAGTATCAAGCTCTAATATTCCCTTAAGTATGAGGCTCTTGTGAACAGTGAACATAGAAATCAGATACAAATTCCTACTCATCGTTTTCAAACCTGTCTACCTTACCAGTGTCTTTTTTCTTACTATCCCCTAATCTACACATTTATTTTTAAAAAGTTTCATGACAGTCTTCCATGATGCCTCCTTGCCCATGCTGATGACCCATGAAGTTCCATAAGCCCATTCTCCCCCCACACTAACTATATATTTGAAGGCTATAAGGCCATGAAAAACAGAAAACTTCCCCCTTTCCCTATCCTCAACTCCAGGTTCTGGTTTAATTGCTCTTACCTTGTAAGTGCTCACAAAGTTGTTAAATGACACATACTTGTTAAATATGAGAAAGGTATAGAGCAAAACAAGTTGCTATTTCATGTCAAAAGTTACAAAAATTATCTGTAACACAATTATTTGTGGAGTCACCTGCTCACCAAGTTTTAGCATAATTAAATAGGATTCTTAAGTAGGAATTTTATTTTCTTATCTGGGGATTAAATAACCATTTCTAGTTTTGCCCTAGGAATGCATGTGACTTTAAGAAATTAATTTTGGGGAGGGGAGGGTGTGGGGGTGGGAATGATAGAATTAATCAGACATTATTACCCTATGTGCACGACCTGTGTAACTCTACATCATGAACAACCAGAAGAATAAGAAGTTATACTCCATTTCTGTATGTGTCCGAATGCATTCTACTGTCATGTATAACTAATTAGAACAAATTTTTAAAAATTTTTAAAAAAAGATGTAAGTTAAGATGGAATCATACCAGAGTAGGGAAGAGAGAGTTTAATCCAATATAGCTGGTGTCCTTATAAGAAGAGAAGTGACTCAGAGATAAATACACACAGGCTGAAGGCAAGAATTGGGGAGTAGAGTGTGTCCAGAAACAAGTTGAACATCCACTCTATTCAGGACTTTAACCATCCCTGCAACTTCTGCTGATCTTCACTGGGATCTGTCTTTCAGTATTCTTGCTCAATTTGTTGAGTGAGTGAATGATTAATAAGTAAAGCAACTATGGTGTTAACTACTCAAAAAATTAATTTTGTTTTCTGTAACAGTTTGTTTTTCTCTAAAAAAGAATTAATAATAATCCCATGCTAAAAGGCATTGTGACCTGCGCCACCCCCACCCCAGCAAAGAAAGGTTCTATACAAGCTATCAAATCTCAAATAGGCAGATCTCACAATAAAAGTAAACGCATTAGCAATACGTGTTGAGGCAAAATTTGAAGAGGCGGGAGTTTTGGGTGGTGGGGAGCTGAGGGGAATAAGTATGCTTCATTGCTGCCCAAAGATGGTTGTTTTTTCCTCTGGGAAAGTTTGCTTTCCAAGTGCTAACGAAAGCCAATCTGGAAGCTTACTTTACAGTCAGCCCAAATGCTCCAGTCATTTAAGGAGAAAATGTTAAGGGGTACTACTGCCCTTCACAGAGGAAGTATCATCTGTAAATCATCAATAGTTGAATTAAGATCTTTGATTGCTTTTTCAATTAGGGACATAAATTAAGAAGATTTAGAGAAAAATCACTTTTCCAGGCAATAAGAAAATTATTTCCTAACACATGTAAAAGCATATAAACTGTAGTTAGATTTTAATTCTATTTTATGCTTGTACCATTATATGCACAGGTCTCAATCCTCTCTAAGGGCGTGCCTGTTCAATAATACCAACACCCTTTCAGAACCCAGGCTCCTCTTTTTTTTCCCTCAATCAAAATGCTCCTACAAGCTTTAGACACAGTGGGCAGGCAATGCATACTTTTTAGCTTTCTCTCTCACCAAAGGAGAATACCTCCTTTGGGAAAAAAACTTAAGGTCTTCACTGGGGTTTCCAATCTAAAGGTTTACCACCTCTCACAACAGCGATCATCATGAGGACGTTCCTCAATTCAAGTCCAACCTGAGTTCCTCTCTAGTAAATAAACACATTTCTAAATGTAAAAGTACTAGCCTTCCTGAGGACACCCAATTACTACAAAAGAACAATTAATTACCTAAAAAGAGGCTAAACTTACTAAAAGTTCTATTTTAGGTTTATTGAAATAGAAGTAAATATGACCACATCAAACAAAATATCACCCCAATGATGCAACTGTTAGCTGGGCATTCATACTGAGAATGGTATACTTCCTTTCCGGGATCATGTTTTCCAAATGACACATAATGGGCAACTGCTATTTCTCTAGCTGTACCAATAAACTGGGCTTTCAAGGATATTTTCAAAGCACCCACCTTGTTGAGGACATCTCGCTGGCAGCCAAGATAAAGATTGGGAAGAATTCGGGTTGGCCCAATGTTGGCAACAGGCAAGCAAGGCTGAGAAATGCAGGTAGGGACTAGAGTGGATTTTCCTTCACAGAGGCCAGGGAAACAACGAGAGAACTCAGCAAACCCACCTAAGAATAAACATTATAAGATTATGCCACGCACAAAGTAAAAACCAGCCTTTTGTGAACTGCTCAAATTGTTTAGAATAGAAAAATCAAATCCCACAGATGCAAGTGGATACCATTGCCTATAAGTTCCTTTTTATAGCTGCTGATGCTAAATCTGACCATATGATCCAGTGCCAGGTCTTGATTTACAAGGCTACAATATGGATATGCATGTCCTAAATATACTTTACATGACTCTTCTTTCTCAAACATACTCCTCTTCTTCATAAATCCTATGATATCTGCTCCCCACTTCCCAACCTCATATAAATTGGTTTTGTGGATAACAGAATTTAAAGTCAGTAGCAAATAACCAAGTTAAGACAATTATGCACAGAAGCAAAAATAGGAATATAAAAACTGTGAACCAAGGCAAATGTTACTTCTAAGTAAAATTCATCACATAAAAATTCTTCTAGAACTTCACATCTTCCTACCATACACATTTTTTTAAATTTTCAAACATATAAAAAACATACCCCTACTGTTAGAAAGAGTATCTATATCAAGTTCTTAGGATTCTGTAGGTAGTTAGTCAAGGTTCCCATTAATTACCACTGATTTCTGGAGATCTGTTCACTTACTAAACACTAGAAAGAAGTGTTGACAGACCCAAAATTGCTTAGGGTACATGAAGGTCTTGAGGCAAGATTCCTGGATTTTGAAAAGTTTAGTCTTTTTCTAGTCCTGTCCTTTTAATGATTGGCTCTATAACTTAATGAAGATACATTCTTGCCATCACTCAAGGGAGAGATCTGCATATCCAAAGGAGGCATTCATTCTTGCCTCCTCTGGGAAAAGAAAAAATTAAGGTCTTCACTGGGATTTCCAATCTAAATAATCCTATCCAAATTCAAACCCAGGAACCAAAAAGATTGGTAAATTTTCATATAAATTCCTTGCTGTCCAAACCCTCATTATTTAATAAGTCCAAACTCACAAACTGAGATTTGAATTATAATAAATGCTTATATATTTATAATACTATTAAATTAAAAATAATTTATATTGTTTTATTAGAAGGTAGTATCATGCCCCCTAAAATTATCTCCAAAGAAACTGGTTAAATTTATTGAAGCCAAATAAACTTTACCAAATTCATCTGATTATTGAATTGCTTCTAAAATGTATTAATTGCTAATGTAATGCACATTTGCAGAAATGTCAGACTGGGACTATTGCATCTACTGAAAAGTAGCCAATTAGAATTCTATACCTACAAGCACAACCCACAAATAGTCTCAAAAACAGGGATCATTCAATATTGGTATATGAGTGCCTACTGATTAGGATTTATAATCTTATTTCTATTAGTGCTCCTTTTCAATGTCTCTAATTATACAACACAGTTGGTTTCTTTCCCCCAAGTAGTTCTCGTAACATGATAAAAGATTCTCATCATTCTTTGCTTACCTTACACCACCCAACATATCAACTAACAGGCACTATTTTGATTGTATGATTTTAAACTGTTCTATAGAATTAGAGGATTCTGGCGTTTTGCTAAAAAATCTATTCTCATATATATATATATATATATATATATATATATATATATATAAAATATATTTTTTTTTCCCTTTTCTGGCTCCAATACAGTTCATGGGATGACCTGTCATTTAAATCCAATAAAACAATATTCTAGTAAATGTTCTCAGGGAAATAAAAAGGACCATCCAAAGAAACTCCATTTGAATTTCATTTAAAATTTATAAGTAATCATGCTTACAAATAATTTAAGTAATCATAGGATGTAGTGAAAATTTACCATGTAGCAAGCAGTGTTCTAAGCCCTTTACAAGTATAGTTTCTCAATTTTTACAAACCCTATGAAGTAGGTGCCATTACTATTCTCACTTACAGATAAGAAAATAAAGGCTCAGCATGATACTGCATAAGAACTGGCAGAGCTAGGATATGAGTCTGCTTCTCTGAGTACTGTGGAGTTAATTTCAACTCTCCTTTGCATGCAGTGTCAGACTTGCTGATGGCTATGGGGTCCAGCTTCACCATCTGTGATCTGCCAGTTCTTAGTACCAGGTTAATGATGGCCACGGCCCTCTCCTAAACTGGTGGAAGAGCCTTGCTTCTCTAAAGCTGTTTAATTCAAAAGTTTCAATGAGGGAGAAAAAAAGGAAGGAGACCTGACATGACCAGAGATACAAGACTCTTGAAATATACTTTGCATGAAAGTCATAACAAAGTTTACAAATGAACTAGCTGAAATATAAATATGGTCACTGATTTGTTCATGATCACAGTTTGCAAGTTGGCAGTGAAACTGAAGCTGTCTTGGCTTTCAAGTTTCTTCACAAAACAGTTTTCGGAGGGATACTATTCAACAATAATCATAAACTGAGTCAGTCAGCCTGGTTATCCCAGGCTCAGCTCTATCACTAATTAGTACAAGGCTCCTAGATCACTTTAACTCCAATGTACTTCAAAAGTGAGTATGATGCTAGAAAATTCCATGCAGGAAATAGAAATTAATAAAAGAAACCATTGTTCAGTCTCAAAATAAAACAAAAAAGCCATACAACGCCACATTGTAAAATACATTATAAAACAAAGAGAAACTTCTTGTTTACAAATATTTTCAACTAATATATCACAAACACAAATAACCAAGTAAATTTTTAAAATATTTAATAGATTTCAGTGAAATCAAGTTATTCATTTAGTACTCAGTCTGGCTTGAAATGTACCAAATTGTGATTCTCAGTCACTTCCAGAAAATACTACCTCAGCCAAAGAGTACATTTCCCCTGATCTTTATCTATGACAATATTCCACTCTGCTGACATCCTCCTTCATTGACAGTTTTTTCCATTCACTGACCTTTCATTCACTGTTGTACTTTAGTGACTCCAGTTTTATTTTAATAATTAACAACAGATGAGACACTGCTTGATTCTCCTGAACCTTTAAAAATTATCCATGGCCTAGCCAGCAACCTGGTTTTCAAATACATCTAAAATGTCCCTTTTCCTCTCAAAGGTTCTCTTATAAACAAGAGCTATACCACAAGAAAAGTGTATGCTTTTTTACCAATGGTTGACATAGATGCAGAATAAAACATCATCTTATCTGCCCCTATCATAACTCTCCACTGCCCTGAGGATCTTGTTAGAGTTCATTACAAAAACACAGCACCAGTTCATTACCCTCCTTTGCCTATTGTGAAAAGCAGTACTGAAAAACTCACAAGTTTCCTGAAAAAAGTTTTCAAGTATTTTTAAAAAGTTGCTCAAGGGTTTTTTTTCCCCATCCAGTCTTACCAACTTTCTCTGATCCCTAAATTCTGCTGTTTTCATCTGGGAATACAGAAAATAAATAGGAAGTGGCAGTAATCCATGTGTGCCTCCCTAACATGCCTGAATCTAACAATGGCTGTATCTTCTAGTCCCTTTTCCTGTACATGTCTATGTTCAAGAAGAGGAAGATTTGGATGGACAAGGCAGGCAGAGCAATGCTGATGCCCATATTTCTATTAGTCTTCACAAAGCCAACCAAGAGGACACATATTTAGAAATAAGAATTATATTACTTTGTACAGACAAAATATATAGTATAGCATCAAAGGCATATATAATTTAAATACTACTTTATTCTATTCAGTCAAGAAAAATTTCTTTCCTCAAGGGCACTTCCTTCATAATTCTAAACGTAAGTACTATTTTCTGTCAAAAAACACAAAAAAAGAAACAAAAATACCCCCACTGTGAACCACCATTCCATTTTAATGGGAAGAAATATGCCAAGTACAAGAAAATACATGTAACAACTCTACTAAAGGATTCCAATAAATCCATTTTTTCTCTTCCCTTTGACCATGTAATCAGTTATATATCACTATGCATTTTCTTTAAAGATTTACTAATTTTAAAAAGTGGCTCTTCACCATAGCCACTTAAGTGATACTCTTGAGTTCCAATTTTAAAAACATAACTTATTCTTATAGTCAAAAATAAATTTAATTTCATTATTTTAAAGACAGCATCCTATAAGGAGAGACACAGGTTTTTTCCCTTATGCTTTCATTCAAATGGATAACAAGTCATCAGAGCTTTGTCAATTATTGACTGAGCTGTCTGAAGTCAGAAGGCAGAGTTAAAGAGAACCACCAAAATGTGATTGGATTACATGACTACATACAGCAATAGTATTTAAACAAAACAATATTTTGTGGAAGACAGTTCTCTAAAAATTCATATGCAAATTTAATTTTTGTATTTTAAATTATTTTCACATAGTTCATATGGTTTCACAGTTTTCTGAGATAGTTCTTATGGAATTTAAACCTTCTGTAAAAACAGACTCCCTTTCTGTGACATAAACAAAATTCCTTCATTTACTTTTTTTAGAATGTTGGTAAAGAACTAGAGCATACCTGCTCCTATAAAGAACTGTTCTCTTCATATTGAAAATTAAATCTGCTGCTTTACAATCACATATATTATTAAAAATTGAAAATAGTGAAAATGTATGTTTCACAATAAAATATTTTCATTGCTCTTAAGATTTTTTGAGTCAGGCATGATGATGTAATTTCAGGGACTCAGGAGGCTGAAAGAGGAAGATCACACGTTCAAAGTCAGCCTAAGCAACTTAGAGAAAGCCCTGAGCAATTTAAAATTCTCAAAATTAAAAAAAAAAAAGCGGGGGGGGGAATGTAGCTCAGTAGAAAAGGGTTCCTGGGTTCAATCCCTAATACAAAAAAAAAAAAAAAAAAAAAAAAAAAATCACAAATGATCAACATTAAGTTTTTTAAAAATAGTTTTTTAGTTATAGATGGACATAATACATTTTATTTATTCATTTTTATGTGGTGCTGAGGATCGAACCCAGTGCCTCACAAATGTCAGGCAAGCACTCCACCACTAGGCCACAACATCAGCCCTTAATTTAAACTCTTATTCCAAATGTCCCATATCTACTGAGCATAGAGCAAGTGCAAAATAGATGGACACACATTTCTTTGAAAACTCTTCAGGAAGCCTGAGAAGTTGCCCACATCTCATAAAACATACTCTATAAGTGACAACTCCAAAAATGTTCACCCTATCTTGAACAACTCTATCATTTGATAGTAGGGAATAAGAAGCTTTTATTTAATTTGGTATTTAACAATTGTCACATACACAATAAATGAATTAAAATTTTTCAAATAGCATAAAAATAAATACTGAAATAATGCAACTTGTAACTTCTTATAATTCAGAATACCAGATTTTATAATCCTCAGGATATTATCTCAAAATCCAGAGTGCTGTTTTAAGAGTTCTCAGAAAATGCAGTATGATAGCTAATTTACTGATCTTTCACACTGGTAATACATAACCTGAAGCTCCTCCTCTTAATACAAACCCACACCACCAAGATTTTTAATACATACCTCAAATAAAAACATCGTTCCAAAGAATGCAACCAGAATAAACTGTCAAAAGGATTGGCTGAATAAAAGTAACAAACTCTCTAAGTAGAAGAGCCAGATTTGCAGATGGAACAACTCTGACTGGTCCTCCAGTAACTTTAAGATGTGAAGACAAGTGAACTGTATTCTGAGACTTCCTGAGAAGGAAGGATTTAGGAGGACTCTACTTCTACCAGCATGGAAGGAGGTTGTTAAGGACAATGTGTGTGTGTAAAGTTTTCACCTGAAAACCAAAAGAGTGCCTTGTTCTTACTTTGGGGCTTAATGTCCCAACTCCAATCTAACATTTTCAATCTTCTTTGGTCATTTCCACTTAAGGACTTACTGACACCTTAAAAATAAATTAAAAGCCAAAATCTCCCTCTTTCTGCATCCCTGTTGGTGTTACCAGCATTCCCCAGGCATTTCAGCAGTATCCATTTGGTGTACCAACACCCTAGATTTTCTGCATGATGGCTCTTTTTCTCCGTTTCTGCCTTGCAATCTCCTACCACATCCCCAGTCCAAGACTTTCGTTCCTCATGCTTACATTTCAGCAGCTCTCTTAAATTCACTTGTCCTCTTTTCCAATTCTTTTCTGCCCTGTTGCCAGATTTATTATTCAAAAATAATGTTTTGAGCCAGGCACAATGGTACATGCCCATAATCTTACCAGCTTGGGAGGCTGAGGCAGGAGGATCACAAGTTCAAATTCAGCCTCAGCAACTTGGTGAGGCCCTAATCAATTTAGTGAGAACCCTATCTCTAAATAGTTCAGTGGTAAAGCACCCTAGGTTCAATCCCTAGTACTAAAAAAAAAAAAAATTAAAAATAAAAATAATGTTTTGATGTTATTCTCTGCTTCAAAATATCTACAAAATAAAAATCTAAAATTCTTAACCTGACAATCTAATCCCAATCAAATGTCCAGCCTAATTTCTCCTACCATCAACCCCTCATATACTTAACAGACATGTGCTTTTCCATCTCTGGGTCTTTGACAATTCAGTCATTCCAATTCATTTTTTCATTGGTTCTTGTTAGTTATACATGACAGTAGAATCCATTTTGATATAATTATACAAGCACAGAACATACCTTATTTCTAATTAGGACCCCATTCTTGTGGATATCACAATGGTAGAATTCACTGTGGTGTATTCATTTATGTACATAGGAAAATTATGACGGATTCATTCTACTGCCTTTCCTTTCCCTATCCCTGCTACCTTTCCTTCATTCCCCTTTGTCTAATCTACTGAATTTCTATTCTTCCCCGCAATTCATTTTATATTTCATTCCAATTCAAAGCCATGTACAAGTTATACTGCTCCTACAGCAGTATGCTCTAAAACTTTTTACCATGACCAGTAAAATACATTTTAGATGAAAACCCTCAGGACACATACTCACCACTAGAAGTTTCACAATGCAATCTTTCCTTACTATGTGAAATGATAGTTTCTATTCTATTCTATTGCAATAACAAAATCTATATATCTTCCCTGATCAGTGTATCTAGATATGGCCTTGTTGACTAAGAAGTTCTATAAAATCTATACTAATCATCTGGTAACTGCTTTGTGAACACTGTAAACTGTTTGTGGATAAGAATTATATCTTACACTCCTTTGAAATCATGTTAGTATTCAGCATAATGCCTGGCATATGTTTAAATTCAATAAATGTTTATTGAATCCTTCCTTGTTACAATAAATAGCTGTTGATGTACACAAATCTTGGGTGTTTTTAGTGGTCAAAAGAATTTCCTGACACCAATCAAAGCCAAAAGTTATGTTGGCATAGGTGCTGGGTGGGGGGCACACAATCTGCTTCCTATTCCTAGACTACAATGCTCCAGAAGACTCACACAACGTGAGGGAGGGGGTGCAGGTCCAGAAAGACAATTTTCTGCTATTAGAGGAAAAGAAGTAGAAATGGTAAATGTCATTTGGTCATCCAAAAGCAACACTGAATTGTTAATGCATTTCTTGCCATCTCCAGTAGACTTTATATGAAGGATGGAACAAAGTGTTTTCTGATGATGGCAGTCATCAAGAACACAAACAATAAATACATGCTGGAGAGGATATGGAGAAACAGGAACCCTCTTATACTACTGGTGGAAAAGTAAATTAGTACAACCACTATGGAACTCAGTACGGAGGTTCCTCAAAAGACTAAGAATGAATCCACCATAAGTATGACCCAGCCATGCCATTCCTCATAAAATTCATCATACTATCAATACAAGCATACCCATGTTTATAGCAGCACAATTCATAAGAATCCAACTATGTAATCAGCCTAGGTGCCCATCAATGGTAGAGAAAACATGGTATACATACACACAATGAAGTTTTATTCAGTCATAAAGAAAAATGAAATTATGTCATTTCTAGTAAAATGGATGGAACTTGAGAACATTATGTTAAGTAGAATAAGCCAAACATAGGTAGTCAAGGGTCATGTTTTTTCTCATGTGTGGGAGCTACAGAGGACAAAGGAAAAAAGGTGGAGGGGGATCTCATGGAAATTGAAGGGAAATCAGTAGAGGAAAGGAAAGAAGGAGGGGAGGGAAAGGGGAAATACTGGGAAATGATATTGGACAAATTATAATGTTATACTGTGTGCATGTATGAATATGTAATGAAAAATCCCACCATTAAATACAACTATTAAAAAAAATACGGCAAAAGAAAGAAAAGAATTTTCTCTGATGCTCTGAAGTAGCCCAGGATTCCAAAATAAGAAAAGAGTAATAATAATAATAAAGAGTGTAGTTAATACCTCTGTAGCTCTGGGAATCAGGGCACATCCCTTAGGAAACCAATGAAATATCAATTGCAGTTAAACCCCTGATGAGGATAAAGTGGCTGTTGGATATGCCTATGGTGATCAGTGAAGGGCATAATTAAATAAGATTATCAATTAGGGTAACTAAGTCTAGAGGAAAAGTGAATACAAGCCTGGCCTGTGAAGAATGACTCAAATCTGAACTGTCTGAACAACTATTCAAGTCATTTCTCATGCCTTTCAATGTAAAGCTCAAATCTATAATCTATGTTTGGGCAGGCTTTCCTGTAAGACCACTTCTGTGCATTCTACTCTATCAGTAGTCCTCCTCTTTGACCAACAGCAGTTTCACAGATTTCACAGAGCAATAAAGGAAGAAAGGAATACCTGTTCAGTCAACCAAACACCAGAAACCACTGAAATTCACCCGTAAGTTCAAAAAGCACTTACTGTGACCTGGACACAGTCCTAGGTAATAAGGACAGTGGTGACCAAAACAGAGGCCCAGAGTTTAGTGAACTAAACTCATTAGATGAATAGTTAACTAAACTAATTATAGTAGGTGCCCAAAGGAGTATGGAAACCAACTCTGCCTGGTAGCTAGGCAAGGCTTAACAACTACACTAAATCTAAGAGATAAAAGGAGAACCCCAGGCAGAGAAGAGCACCTCTGTGTGGACCCACAGAGCACACTGCTGCAGGTTTGAAGCAGTTGGGATAATCAAGCTCAAACAAAGAAACAACTGAAGATGTAAAGTGGCATTAGAGGAAGTTAGATGGTAAGCAGAAGCCAGCAGGGCCTTGAGAGTCAGTTGAGATTTTGTAATTAAGAGAATTGATGCAAATTATACTGGAATACTTGAAAAATACAAAATAGGACTGGAGGAATACTTCAGTGATGCAGCATTTGCCTAGCATGCTTGAGGCTGTGGTTCAATCCCCCGTACCACAAAACAATAAAATTTTAAGTGTGAACAATGAACTGGAAGGTGGCAACACAGAAGATGTGAGAAAAACCTGTAAAGGTTCCCAAGGCAGTCTAGGCAGAGATAACATTGGCCTGACTTAGTTGGTAGAAAAGGAGGGTTTCTCAGACCCTAGTGATCAGAAGAAAGATAGGGTGATCTAGTGATTACAGATACTGCAGCCAAATCTTTAATACAGTAAGGCCCACCACATATTAATTATGGATTCTTCCTGTTCATTTAAAGGGTTTGCAAAATTTAGTCTCAGTTCTTCTTTACTTTTTACAAAAAAAAATCTATTCTAGTTTCTTCAAAGACCCACCTCATATGTACATTCATTCCTGACACTTTTAATCATGCTTTTTCTCCCCTTCAGAATGCCAAGGATCCCCTCCCCACTCAAATCTTATTCATCTTTCATGGTTCAATTAAAATTCCCTTATCATAATCAAGTCTTCTCAGCTTCTGCACGGAATCATCCCTTATCACTCTATCATTCAGTTTAGCACAGACATGTTTCCCTTTATTTCATTCAGTTTTCCATGGCTGTGTTTCCCCAAATTAATCACTAGACTCTCAAGGGCAGGGGCAAGCCTTTTGCTTTTCTATTATTCCTATTTCCTAAAGCCAAGTTCAGAGCCCAGCTACAGAAGTACCTATCAAACACCAAGAGATTGAGTGAAAAGGCAGAATGACTGGACCTGACATTTCTCCAAAACACACACATAACACAACTGGGGGCAAGGGAAGATTGATGTCACTGTTGCCAACTACAGCACTTGTGTTCAGCTTGTGCAAACTATCAGGATGAAAAACCAAGGAACTACATTAGTCAGCACTGCAGTTCATTTTTTTCAAAGGACAGTCTTGGCTTGGTCTTATGTCTTAGCCACTGGTAGCTGGCAAATAAAATAAACTGGCTTACCATACTGGCAGGTAACAATTGGAGAAAAGATGATCCATTCTGTATAATATTACACAAAATGAGACTTAGAAGCAGAGGTAGCAAATATATGGCAACCCATGAGCAAAATGGCACCCCTGGGACTAGAGTTGTGGCTCAGTGGTAGAGCGCTTGCCTGGCATGTGTGAGGCCCTAGCACATATAAATAAATAAATGATCCACTGACAATTAAAAACATATATTTAAAAAAAGAAGTGTTTATGTAAAAATAAAAAAAAAAAAATGGGCACACTCCCCCCCCCCAGTTTTCTTGAGGTTTGATTGACAAGTAAAAAATTATATATATTTAAGGTATACAATGTGATGACTTGATACACATGTATACTGTGAAACGTATGTGTGTGTATATATATATACACACACACAAATATAAATATATATGTAAATATATATACTGTGAAATATATAAAACTTGCATATAAACTAATCTATATGCCAAATATTTATTGAAAACTTAGCAAAGTGCTAGACCTTGAGGGTTCATGAAGATAATAAGATCTGTTCCATACTAAAGAACTAAGTCCACTTGCATTTCAATAGAGCTTCTCTGTATTCCAAGACCTGTCCTTCAGTAAGCCCAGTAAGCCTTCACTTTTTATGTCCTACAGGTAAGTCTGGGTCTCTTCTTGTTTGAGGGAAAGAGCTCAATAAAAGCTATTTTCAGGCTGGGGTGGTGGCTCAGTGGCAGAGCGATTGTCTAGCATGTGTCAGGCACTAGGTTCAATTCTTAGCACCATACATAAATAAAAGAATAAAATAAAAGTCTATCAACATCTAAATTTTTTTAAAGAAGCTATTTTCAATTTCTTAGTCTGCCTGTTCCCCTTTTTCAAACTCATTCTTCTCTGTACTAGTAAGAAAGCCCTGAAGGCATGAGTAGAACTTAGGACACAACTCTTCACTTCCCTATCTAATGCCCATAAATCATAAAAGCCATCTCACACAGTTCATGCATTCCTTATTTTCAAAGTGACTGAAAGTTCTAAACTGATGGAAAAATTACTCTAAGAAACTACATTGTCTTCCAATTATTATATCCATACAAGGTTGATAAAATCTAACTGCTGAAAGCCACAGGGGCAGTTTATAGTAAAAATCATCTCCGGTGACCTTGTAATTTATAGTAGCTCCTGTGAGAAACTAGCATGCTTTACCACAGTCATGTATTTCTCCCCAAGCAAAACATTTAAGAAACTTTTACCAATATTTCCTCTGAGCAGCTGGACCTTGGCCAAAACCAAAAACAGTTTCCCAAGAACTGATGTTCACACCTTCCAAACATTGTTTTTCACTTTGTCCAATTTTTCCATCTACCTTGAGCAAAGATTGACTAACCAAGAGAATTCCCAATTGGTCAGAGGCTTTCAGATAGTTGGAGAGACTTTTTATCTATCCAGAACCCTCTTTTAGCTATCAGAAGAGACCTGACTGCTTAGAGAGTCCCAAACAAGGTAATTTAGAACTGAAAGCTACCACCCAAAAGAAATACAAGATTCCACAGGTGTTGATGGGGATGTGGGGCTGCCAATACAATGTGGTTCTTGGAGGTATCTCAGTGAATCTCTGTTTAGGCCTAGAAAACACTTCGTGATTAAATGGAGATGCGAGGGTGTTCTGGCTCAACCATGTCATAGCACGTGCTCCTATGGTTGAATGAACTGATTAGACTGCATCCTTGTTCTTCCTTATTGCCCAGTCAGTGACCCTCCCAATGCCACACACAGTTGATAGGAATTGTCCCAGAAAATAAAGGAATGCTCTTTGGTAAATGGACTAAAGGGCATATGAGAAGTTATGACACCTGTGCTAGAAACTCAACATGAGCTCACTCCTCTGCAGGGTGCTGCCTGGCCAAGCTGTCAGGTCAGAACCTCTCATAGGGAAAAGGTATTCCGTCAAGATACCAGTGGGTAGAATAACCACTTTGTTGTGAAGCACATTATGGCAATGCCTTCTTTAAGAAAAACGCTGATCCCATAAACAGAATTCCAAAGTAAAATCCCTCACAGTGTCTACAAAAGCATGATATGAATGACTAAACTTGCCAAATGGGTTTAGTGGAACTAATAGTTGTCATATTTAACACACTTATACTCCATTAAAAGAGCTTCTATAAGGCTGAGAGGTAGCTATAAAGCACCTGCTTAGCATGAGCAAGAATGTGGGTTCAAACCCCAGCACCAAAAAAAATTGCCTTTCAAGAGAGACATGCTCTAATGTTATTCTCAGTTACAAAATTCTATAAACTGTATTTTTACAACAAGCAGACTTCACTTAAGGATATTCAGAGAGATATTAAATAGAATCACAACATAAATAAAAGGTATGGCTATAGATGATCTGAGAACTGGAAAAACTATCCTTGTTCTTAGAGTACTGAGACGAAGGCTTGTGAGAAACAACTGGAGAAATGGAAATTTTGTCTAAATCTGCAGTTAAAAAGTGTTAACACACCAACAACTGATTAATCAGATTATCTTAAAACTACTTATACTTCTAACAACACCCAGTTCACTGTACCAATTCTCCTAGCAACAAAACACTAGAAATGTGAAAATAATAGTAATCTATCAATATTTTTTCTTAGATTAAATTTTAAAAGAACTCCTGCCATCTCTGTGGCCAAATTTGCCTAATGGCAGCTTTATGGCAAAGTACTATGCACTGGCAAACTACTGCCCACTCTATGAGCGAATGCAAGAAGAAAGGACTTGAGTAATGTCAACAGAACAGGGGAAGCAAAAAATTGAACAGTGTGCTTTGGAATTCAATGAGATGAAATTCCCACACTACTCTCCTTCAGGACAGTTATAAAATATTTGGTTTTTCCCATGTTCTTTATAAATACCTGCTTGCTTAGCATTCATTAGTTGACTTTTTTTTGTCAATTATAAAAACAAGGAGCTGAAGAAATGGCTCCTTTTGGAGAGCGCTCGCCTTTCATGCCTACGGACCCCGGTTCAAATCCCCTGCCGGGAAAATGAGAGAAAAAAAAAAACTACGAAATTATAAAAACAAAATAAAAATACAGAATAAGATTTAAAACAGAGCCCCTAGTAATTTAAAAAAAAAATATTCTGCATATATTCTCTCCCTGTTTCACTAATATCCAGGAAAAAAATCTACTTAATAAGTCTGAGACAGTAATATTGGCTCTTGTCACAAGGGTGGACACTAATGACAAGATCTGAGATGTAGATCATTTGGTGTTCTTATATCACAGGTTGCTTCCAGACAGAAGCAACAGGCTCTGAACTATCTGTCCATCTGGACACAACAATCTGTAAACATCCAATGAAAAGACATTTCAGCTGGGTCAAAGATACATTGTCTAATGTGGAAGAATGATAGTATAAATGGAACTGTTACATCAATCAAAAGCTATAAATCATTCTAGTATCAAAGTTGTGACAATCTATTGGACTTTGAGCTGTGAAATACTGCTTACCCATACAGCTCAATGAGTTTCCAGGTGATTTTCATCGTTATCACAGCCTTACCTGCAAGTAGGTGAACAGAGGTGAAGCTCTTCTCCAGTTTACCCAGAAGTACAGTGAGAAAGCAGTCTGATGATAGAGAAGCAACATCTTGGGAACTCTGATCATAAACTACCACCTTCTGACTGCAATCAATGTCAACCTAAAATGCAAACAGAAAGTTAGAAAAACAATGTCATAAACCTGTGGCTGAATAGGATTTCACATTTACTTGAGTTGAATCAAATAACTTATTTTTGTTTTCAATTAATACGTTGAATAAAAATGAGAAAATATTTTGGATAAAGTTAGCACACAAATGGTTTAAATGTTTGTAAAAATCAAATTTTAAAAGGCAAAACTGATGCTATTTCTGTGTAGATGTGCTCAAAACTCCTTGGTTTTAAATCCTCGACACTATAAAACAGTGAAGTTGAAAAACCAAATAATGTGTAAAATAAACATAGCAACCCTTGACCTAAAGAAATATTTTTAAATAGTTCCTACATAACAACAATGAAATCGGCTGTTAAAATTAATAGGTAAGCTATTTTAATCCCTGAAGAAAAGAAACAGCTTTCCCTATCACACAGATGACATTTCAATATTCCAGGAATAACTTTCCCCAAACATAATACTCTTCCTTAAGTGTTGACCAATATCACCACATACAAATGTCACCAAATATAAAAAAGTACCACTAATAATTAGTTTCTGCTTTTTTCCAAAGCACCTAAAAAGAATAACTTACTTTTCAGTGAATTTGTAGATAATACCAAAAATGTTTAAATTGAGAAAACAATTTCAGCAAGTATTAATAGGGAACATGACACCTATCCAAATTAGAGAAAGTTAACCCTTCTGTGTAGTTTAAATATTCTTAAAATTTGACAATTCAATTGCAAATTATTTTGAGATACAAGGTACCAAAATCTAAACAACCAAAACTTCTTCAAATTATTTTCTCCACTTAAAAACAAGCTTCAATTAACAATTAATCCCCAGTAGTGTGTTCATTTATTTTAAAAAGGCAAAAAACAAAGTCTTTACCTTATGTTTTGCTGAATGCTGGATAAGTTCTGTAATTAACACTTTATCCTGCTGCAACCTTCGCTTCATAAGCTTGGAGCAGTTGATATTAATGGCTTCCAAAATGTGGGATGTATTGTATTCCACAAATGGCCGGCTATCAATTAGCAGCACTTTTTCCGTTCCACTTTCCAGCAGAGCCACTAACCTCTCAGTAACAATTTGAGTTCCAATCATCTCATGGGCCATGACAACAATAAGTCCTCTTTTTCCACCTCCTTCTTTAATTTGCCACGATGATGTAATGGTGGTGTGCTCAAAGGCTCAGCCACTCCATTGTACTAAAAATGTATGAGGTCAGGCTGGTGGTGACTGGCAAAAGGAGAGTTAAACCCATTTTCAGCAAGAGCCCTCCAACTGAATGTCTCTTTCTCTTTCCCGTTGATGTGCTCTTGCAAAGGACTCCTTCCACAAAGCAGTCCCTCACATTTGATTCATAGAGAGATGACTGGAATAACCATTCCACAACAAAAGATGCTTTGGGGCAGCCAGTGCATTACATCATTCTTTACCTTTGCTCCCTCACTCCAACAGCTTTACACTGGACTGACAGCCTACACGAAGAAAGAAAACAAAACATGGAGTCAGAAAAAGAAAGAACATCAGAGCAGAGAGAGTATATGATTCATAATATTTACTCCATTAATCTAAATTCATAATTGGTGCACTGTTTTATTTGAACAAACAAAAAGGATAGGTATGGCTTCAAGAAAAAAATATGCTAGTGATAAGTCAACTTAACCTCAAAATGTAAAAACTTCAAAAAAAATTCATGAATTATAATCACCTGGAGCACAGAAAAAAATGGTTCATATAAAATTAAAGAACTATAAATAGCAGCTTGAAGTATTATTAGTCCAAATGGGTTTCTTCCATTTTATTTACTTACTTCCTGAAAAGAGCACACACAACAGCCAAGGACCAAGTTAGCAATCTCATATTATTAGGACAAAAAAAAAAAAAAAAAAAAAAAAAAAATCTTTTCTGTTAACTTGAGAATTACTGTGATAAGTAGGTGTGTGTGTGCTTACACACAAACTACAGGGTGCAAACAGCAATCCCTAGAGAAGAGGCTGGAAAACAGGAGGTTTGATCATTATGTTTCAGCTACTTTTAAGGAAGTGGGACAAAAATGGCTGGAATGCTCATCATAGCAACTGTGGAGCTAATTGCTGGGGACTTTGGATGCACCCAGTTTCACTGGAGGCAGTCTCACAGCTATGATCCTGGTCTTTCTCTTTCCTGTGAGCATACTCAGACCTTAAGTTCCTTGATCTGTGGTAGGCTGATCCTTCACTTTCTTGTGCCTCAAGCTCAAGAGAATCAATGACTTCCAGGCTTACAAAATTTTATCCATTAACCAGGGACTCTAAGTCAGCTACTCCAACAAACAGAACTTCAACGCTGGACCCAATGCCTCCCCTGTTCTTACCAAAGGTCTATAGTCAATTATTTTCTGATTAACATTAATTGGAGTTTGATGCCCATAATTTAGACCTAACCCTGACCTTCAATATTCTCAGGTTCCTATCTCCGTTGGTCCGTCTCTGCTTATAAGAAATCATCTACCACATGAAACTATGTCTACTGCTGACATTCAACTGCCAAAGGATAAACTAATGAGAAAGATTTGGTATTATATTTCTTACTTCCACTGTGCTTTAAATCTAAGATGATCCATTTATACTATTTACAATAAGTAAGACCCTCCTTATTCCAAAAACAATTTAAGATTCTAAATAAATATTTGATTAACTGATTTCAGATCAAGATGGTAGAGCTTTCAAACATTTTGGGGTCATATTTCATCATTTTATACTTACAAAATGAAGCATGGAGAAAAGGGAACAGGATCTAAAGAGAAGTGGCCTTGCCATTTACTGGTTATGCAACTTTGAACAAATAATATAATCTCTCTATACCAGTTTCCTCACCTACAAAATATAGATGTAATAGTGGCCTGTCACCTCACCAAAAAGAAAAAAATGTTCTGAGGACAAAATTATCTAATTTATCTAAAATTCATAGGTGAAAACAACTACTACACATTAAATAGAAAAAGGAGAGGAAATGGTCTAAATGTACTGGTGAACAAAGCTGACTTACATCTGGAATTTTAGAAAGGTATCACACGGCAAATAAAACCAGAAGTAATTCCACCCTGCTACTGGTCCAGCTGCAAGATTTCTCACAGAGTCTAACACATGGGAGTTGAAGGCACCTGAGAAATCTTACACACCCATTTTACAAATCAGCTGCATTTATTACATGTTCAAGTCTTGTCTTCCAGGAAACAAATTTCATTACACTAATGAATTTGGTTTTAATATAGCTTTATGTCAATGAGGTACATAGTCATCTCTAATTTGAACTGAAAAAACTAGAGCAAAGAATTTGAGAATATGTCCTAACCAATCAACTAATAAACTTGCAAAGCATCTACCAAGCATCTGTCAAGTCCTGACTGCTCAGTGATACCACTCACTGCAAAGTAAGGTCCTGTACTCAGATTGTCTGACTCCCAAATCAGGGCTTCTACTACGGGTTACCCAGTTTTTCCCTAAGTACCTGTTCCCATAATGGAACTGGACTGGGAAAGAATGACTTGACCTGTCCATGAGGGTGCCTGGGTGGCACAGAAAGTAGAAATCTGAGAACAAGAGCAAACTGATTCCAACAATGGCACTGAGTGAGTCTGTGGGTCTGATTGGCTCCTCTCAACGATAAAATCTGGATGGAACAAAGCGGTGATCTAGGTTAGCAGATCAAGGAACAAAAGCAGGGAAACAGAGAACATGCAAATGTTGAATTAGGAAACTCTAATCATTACTCCCTTCTGCAGGCAGTTCTGCAGAACAGAATATGATCATTCCTCCCCAGACAACCAGGCAGCAGTTGTAGACACAAAACGACCCTTTCCATGACAAGGAAAAGGTCTGGTCAAATTGACTCTAAGATGAGGACATAACTGAAGCAAAGTATTGAAAGTGAAGTGAGGATTAAGTTACGAGCTTTCAGTGTTGTGCCGAGGCCAGCTGGAGCCCTCCTATTACACCTTCATGGCCAAGGTCTGATTTTCTGTAGTCCTAAATTGATTATGTGAGAGGTACAGCCTGCCAAGGGGTTGTGGAGGATGAGGTAACAATGGCCTTAACCTTGTTTATTAAGAATTCTGGTTAAATATTCATCCTTGGCTACAGCTATGATTTAAAAATTTTCTCTGTTCACCTGAAGAATGTCAGTACCCTACGATCAGAGACCTGTATGTGACCATATTGCTTTCAAAATCTTTTGCATCAGATGGTATTTAAAAGATAACAGGAAAACATTTTATTCTTTGCAATATCACCAGGCTAACCTTAACCAAAACTGCTGTAAGAAGTTCTTAGATTCTTAGATTGAATCATAAAGGCCCAATTACATGTAACAAAATCCAGGGCAGACAGATTTTGCACTTACTTAGTCAATTGTTAAAACTAATTTCTTTCCATTTTTAATAGATAGTAATATGATTAAAAAATAGTAGTCTAAAATGTGTGTTTAACATAAATATGTACAGTTTGTTTCAGTTATACTTGTTAGAAATTGTCACAGTACTGACAACAAATATATTTAAAGTTAAGTTTGAGAACTCTACTTTAATAACAAGGAGAACAAAGGAAGCCTGCTTTAATTAAAAGAACAATCTAAAGTTTGACTATAAAATAATCAATTATTTGCCAGTAGAGTAACTAGCTAAGGGGAAAGAAGTTTTACTTGTTGCCTTCAGATAATGCCCAACCAGAAATTAAAAAAAAAAAAAAAAAAAAGAATTTTTAATAATTCTATTAAAGATCTTCTTCATCTCAGGTGAGACATTTTTCAATTTAACACACACCTTCCTGACTTCTAAGTCAGTCAGTCTGACACTGGATACATTCCACTCAAAAAAAAGGGGGTTTCCCTTTTCCTTCTACCCATGGATTATTTCTGGCCAAGAGCAATAGTTACTCTGCCACTGGGCACTGCTGACCTAAAAAACTCACTCCTGAGGACTACGCAGGTAGGGTAAGGGACAAGGCTCCATAAACATTTCAAAGGATAGACTGAAACATGGTATCCATGAGGAGGCAGGGGTTCCTGCTCAAACCAGCACACCTCCATTCTAAATATTTTCCTTTACAAAAAGAAATTCTCAGGATAAGGAAAAGAATCCTATGCTATAAGGTGCTTCAAAGACCTATTCTAGAGGAGAGGGATTTAGGGATTTGGCTGGGCTAAAGCTCAAGTTCCAGTCTCAGAGAGTTTATGGAAAGGATATAATCAGGTGAGAAATTTACTCTTATTTAATTACAAGCCTGACATAAATTTTTTTCCTCCAATAAAATTGAAGAAAAGGGCAACAAAATACACCAAACAGTCTTTCAGCAAAGTCCTAAACACTGACTTTCAATAACAGAAAAAAAAAAAAAAAAAAAAAAAAAAAAAGAATTTATCTAAAGTAGGAAAAAACAGTTGGCCATGCAGTCTGGAGGCAGGCAAGAACACTGCAGGCACCGACTATCTGAATTCTACAGCGACTAAAGCAACTTTACCTCCTATGTTGTGGGTTTAGAATACTAAGAAATTCAGACAGCTGAATTTGGTAAATTTCATTTGGTAAATTTCACCAAAGCCAAGACAGCAATGACGTAATTTGTTTTGGCTATTAATGTCTTGACCATATTTTCTAACCCAAAACTTGAGGATACATTATTCTGACTATTGATGGCAATAATGGAATACACTGAAGCAAAGCTGTCTAGAAAATACTACACAAGGAGACAACAACATGGTAAAACCTGCCACCTCTCACTGACACACTCACTCTGACCAGAAACTAGGCTTTTGACATATATCTCAAGGACCCCACATAAAGCTAGAATAGCAGCCAACCTACAAAAGAAATGACTATAATATAGTGCCATTACTTTTAGACACAGGCCAGTCCACGCAAAGGTCAGATCTGCGAGAAGCCTTCACTGAGTTTTTGCCAGCAAAGAACACCATATTCTTGGTACTGATTCAACTGGAGCTCCCATCCTTCATGACAATGCTTCCTGCATATTTCGCTTACCTATTTCACAAGCCTCCCTTCCCTGATTCACCTGAGTTCTACTACTTCCCTCCCTAAATTCCTCTTTTCCCCTGCCACTACATGTCTATCCTACTCACACTCCTCCTGCCAATGCTCCCTCATTCCTCTATTTAACTGTCTCCTGGTACCCTGCCCCAAAACTAAGGATCCTACTCACTAGGAGGAGGACCTGAGTACAGAGGTGGTCTTAGGGAGGAGGAAAGGAAAAATCCCTGAATAGAGTCACTAAGCAAGAGGAAACATGTTCAATTAAACAGGTTTAATCTCAGAGTTGAGCAGCAAGTATTTTGGAAGGATATTTATGATAAAGGTAGGTTGACAGAAGAGAGATTCAGAGCAAGTCAAACAGTCAGATGGGATCCTGGTTTTCTTCATCATGTACCAGACTGTTGTAACTCATTCAGTCAATTAACAGGTAGTTATTGGGTACCAAATGTGTGCCAGACACTACCATGAAAATGTAGCAATAAATAATAATTGCTCATTATGATCTATAATTATAAATGTATTACCTGGTTATAAATCAAGTAAAAAAAATTGCCCTCATATAGCTTCTAATTTAGTGACAGGGTACTGAATTAGCTTTTAACAACTATGACAAAATACCTGAGATAATTAACTTATAAAGAAAAAGTTTTATTTTGGCTCATAGTTTTGGAACTTCCAGTCCAAGACTGGGCAGACCCATTGCTTTGGGCCTCTTGAGGGAGTGTCAGAAGGCAAAGGCTGGGAGTGTGTGGTGTGCGACAAACAGATCACATCATGAGTCCACAGGAAAAGAAGGCAAAAGAGGGGAGTGGGGCCCAACAATCCACTTCAAGGTCACACTCCTAGTCACTTGATGATTTCTCACTAGGCCCCACCTCCTAAAGGCTCCATCATCTCCCAACAGTGCCACCTTTGGGAACAAGGCCTTAACACATAGACAGTTGAGGGATAATCAAAATCCAAACTATAAGTGGTACATATAATAACAACAAAAAAGAACATTCTGTATGACCGATAGTGATTAAGTACTATGGAAATAAAGCAGGAAATAAAGAAGAGGTGTTGAGGAGGTTAACTACAATAGTCAGAGAAGGCCTTACTTTGATGATATCATCGAAGTAAAGATTCAAAAGAGAGGTGAGAGAGCAAGCTACATGGATACCTGGAAGACTAGCTCTTGCCATGTCAAAGTCTTGACTGAGACCAATGAATATACTGGCTAAGATAATGCCAATTTGAGAAAATGCCAATAAAAGATGAGGCAGTCTTTCTTCAGAACTATGATTACATGTATTGGAAATTAAACATTTCCAGGCAATTGAACTTTTAATCTTTTAATACATGTAACACACACAAAAGTTCAGGAGTTTTTTCCCTTTACCATCTCAAAGGGAGAAGCTGTGGTTCCTACATTAGTGCATTTCTGGCTAAAAAATGAAAAGAAATCCTGTAACAAGAAAATCACTGTGACTGTTAATGAAGTACAACTCTTCCAATCCATAAAGGTGTTATCTAATAAGAGAGTCTTGATTTTATAGTATGGAATGCAGTAAAATATCAGAGACATCTTAAGCAAGATGTATGCTTGAAAAAAAATCTATATAACAAGGAAATAGTTTAAAGGATCTTCATTAGAATTAGACAAATGCTTTCGTATTGTTCTTGTCAGAAGGTGGATCAAATACTTAACACAAGGAATTTTTAAGTTGGATTACTGTATTCCCCAGAGGAGGTAACAGTAATGTAAGTTTATAACCTTCATCCATATGCACCACCTTTACCATTTCATTCCCAGAGGAAAAAAAATCCACTATGTGAAAGATATGTGTACTTTCCTCCACAGATTACTCGAAGTACCAAGAACAGGGCAAACATTTGGAACACAATCTAACAGGAGAGAGGTTATAATTTTTCCAAAGATCAGAAGGCTCTAGGAGAAAACAATGGGATGTAATTAGAAATCACAAACACCAAACCTCTCACTCATCTCCACTAGAGTCCAAGTTTATAAGCTTTATTATTCCAAAATTTCATCTATTTCAAATCTCACAAAATAAGTAAAACTAGAATATGAACTATATTCTCCTGAAGATAATTTCAAAATGACTTACAAGAAACTTCTTCACTTTTCAGTTAATACACATGAAATATACTGGCAAAGGCCAACATGTGTAATAATTAGGGGGAATGGCTAAGTAATTTAAAAATTATGGTAAATCCTGCAACACAGTGTCATGCAACATTCAAAAATGATGGTTGCCTGTTAACATCTTAAGAGCACACTTTTTAACATCCGAGGATGGTCATGATACATTAAAGAGAAGAAAATCAGGGTACAGAACAGTTTAAAGTAGAACCTCAAACACCCACTAAGTATAAACACACAGTATGTACGTATGTTTTATACGCACATACAAAAAACACAATACAGTTTTACTTAGGTAATTACAAGTAATTTTTATACTCTTTTCCATAACCTTGGAAAGTGTGAAAAGCATTAGTAAGGGACATGGCATAAACAGACCGGATACCAGCACCAGGTCCTGCTATAATTCCTCTTATCAGTACTGTTAAAAAAAATCTGGATGTGGGCAGGTTAAGAAAATGAACAAATATAATATGTGAAATTTGTTGTTTAACTTCCAGGTGAAAACTCAGTTGTTGCTTTACAAAAGGACTTGTAATAGAATTTATTTAGAGCTGGGGGTGTAGCTCAGTGGTATAGAGGATGCCTAGCACACATAGGCCACAGATTCAATGCCTAGCACCACAAAAAAAGAAAAACAGAATTCTTTTAAAAAGCAATAAGGTTTTTTTTTTTGGGGGGGGGGTAATGTAAAAATTAAATTTTATTTTAAAATTTTTGTGGTACAAGGAATTAAACTAAGGGCTTTGCATATACAAAACATATGCTCTACCACTGAGCTACATTCCCAGCCCATCAAAAATTAAATCACACTCTTGTGACTATTAACATGAATTTTTAAAACAGGTCAGTTGGGCTATGAATCTCAATACAAAGATTTCTTCTATATCTAAAGGATTTATAGTTTTTTTTATAATTAATATATTCTTAATACTCAAATTGTGTTTCAATTGATAAAGCTTCTAAAGTAAATTTGCTTAAAGCATCACAAATGCAATTCAGTATAACTTTACTTATAATTTTTCACTGGAAAAGTGCTAATTCCTCTAACAAAATACATGCAAGAGGCTTAGGTCACTATTCTCAGCTTCTAAGTAGACATGCACAACAAGGCTTGAACACATTCCAGGCATGGCCTTCAAGCCCAGACCACACCTGCTTCCAAGGCCCTGGGGCTAAAAATAACTCTGAGGCCTCAAAAATGGGATACTAGCCAGGCCTAGGGGTAGCTGCAGGCCCCTTGCTCAGCTCCATTACCAGTAAAAGCAGGAGCTACAAAACTTACTATAATCTACTATATAAGTTTTTTATATAAAAACTACCACAGGCTTCCTTCTTAGGCTTTTTGTGCCAATCATCAACAATTCCAGGCCTGCTCAGTTTCTTTGCTCCTTGGAACCAAAACTAATCCTAGGAATTAGAAACAAATGAGGTTTTATGGTGTACTGTTTAAAAAAAAAATGTTGTAGATTAGAAATCAGGAGAGCTTGTTCCTAATTAACTCCTCAACTAAAATGCTAAGGCATATAGATGTGTCACTTGACATCACTAAGTTTGTACTTTCATAATTGTAAAATGAGGAACTTGGTCATCACTAACATCTAAAGATTGTTTCACTAAAAATATGAAGATATTGCTCTAAGTGGAAGATATTGCTTAAAGTGCCATAACAGGGAGAGTGCCAGGGCTGATTTGATCATTAAGCAGTCATGTTAAAGAGCAGTTTATATCCTACAAAACAAACAGGTAACTTCAAGGCATTAATGGTTCCAAAACTGTCACAGCAACTGTTCCAGATAATTCCTTTTATGGTAGAGAATTTCGAAGGCTTGCTCTGGGACAAGTACTTCTACTTCTCTGCCAGTCCCGTAGTATGCAGGAGCCTCCTCTGGGGCTCATTACTGTATCAGGTAAGGAAAAAAGAAAGGAAAGTCAGGTAACATAGGAAGTAGGCAGCCACAGCATCACTGTTTGCCCAATTCCAGGATCCTAGGCTGTGCAACTAAATCCCTGCACACTTCCCTTCCGGGGCACTGAGAATTAAGGGCATCAGGAAACTGAACCACAAAGGTCTAGAGAGACAGGTGTTGGAGAATCACAAGCACCACAAGAGAGGAGGAGACAAATGGTTGGCAAAGCATCCCAAGATAGGAATCAGAAACTCCTGTAGTCCCTCAGTTACATTTTCCTCGGAGTCCTTTTCATTCTTGTTTCCTCACAATTTGGCCCCATCACATCATCCAACTGCAATTTCTGTGTCCTTTCCTAGAAGCTGTGCTGTTTCCCCATCTCACTCCTTTTCCTCTTTAAATTCCTCTTAATTTCTCTCTTTATTTTTTGTTACTGGGGATTGAACCCAGTAACCATTGAGTCACATCCCCAGTCCTTTTTTGTAAGGACATTAGAGACAGGGTCTTGCTGAGTTGCTAGGGTCTCACTATGTTGCTGAGGCTGATTTTGAACTCTGGATTTTCCTGCCTCAGCCTCCTAAACTACTGGGATTACAGGTGTATGCTACTGCCAGCAAAGCCTCTTCCTGAGGTTAGGTCTTTATCACTGATTCATTTTGTTTTTGGGGAACTGCCAAAGTTCTTGATGTATTGCTACAGTAACAAGTGTTAGAGTTTGTATGTATGTGTCTCCCAAAGGCTCCAGTGTGGAAGACTTGGTTCCCGGTGCAGCAATGTTAAGAAGCGGGGCTTTGTGGAAGTGATTGTATCAAGTTCTGCTCATCAATGGATTCAAAGTTGAAAGGACTACTTGAGGTGGCAGAAACTGTAGGAGTTGGGAACTAGTTGAAGGGAGCCGGTCTTTGGTGACGCGCCCTTGGGGACTCTATCTTGTCTTTCTCTTTGCTTCCTTTCATGAAGACACAAATTCTCAGGGTTTTCATACTAGGTCATTCAGAAAATGAGCAAGATGTGAATTATTTTATTAATCTAGTGTTCAGATTCAAAAACTGGAATGTGACCTCTATACATGTGGACAAAAACGGCTTCTAAAAAGAAAAAGTCTGATAGGCATCTGGGCCATCAGTCAGCAGTTCTCTCTGCTCTGCTCTCTTTCTTCTCCCACCAGCCTTGGGTGAGCCAATGGTTCTCCTTTCAGTTTAACACAAACTTGATAGAGAAGGAACTTCAAAGAGAAATTAAGGAAAACCATAATTATAAGTCTCTTATGTCAGCTCCCAGTAACTCTGTTAATTTTTTTAAAGGATTTCACAAACAATTTGAATAGCAAAATAAATAGTAATGGATTATATCTCACAGAAAATAAATACCAATGAGTCAAGTTGGGTGTGATGGCAGCTGCCTGTAATCCCACCAACTCAGGAGGATGAGGCAGAAGGATCACAAACAAGTTCAAGGCCAGCCTCAGCAACTTAATGAGGCCCTAAGCAACTCTACAAGACCTGATCTAAAAATAAAAAGGGTTGGGAGTGTAGCTCAGGGGTTAAGAACCCCTGGGTTCAATCCCTAGTGGTGGTGGTGGTGGTGGTGGTGATGGTGGTGGTGGTGGTGGTGGTGGTGGCGGTAGCAGTAGTAGTAGTAGTACCCCCAATGAGTCCAAAGAAAAGAAAGGATTTCCCACACAACACCTGTCCCACCATGAGAGGTTGGCATTTCTGTTTGCTGTTTTTTGTTTTTATTCTTTTTTAAAGAAGTCATTCTCTTAAAAAAAAAAAAAAAAAAAAAAAAAAAAGTCAATCCTCAGCATTGTATTATACTTTGACCTCTAGGCACGTCACATGTAGCAGCAAACACCTTTCTACCCAAGTCTTAATTTCCCACTCTGAAAACTACCAGCATCTGCACTGGTTTAAATTTAATTAACTTAGGTTTCAAAATCAATATATGGCAATGTGGAGAAATAACACAGAAGGTCTCCAATATTAACTGAGTAAATAGATTAAAAAATGACACTTTGAAGAAATATAAAAAGATAACATGTACCAGGCACAATAGCATATGCCTGTAATCCTAGCAACTCTGGAGGTTGAGGCAGGAGGATCACAAGTTCAAAGCCAGCCTCAGGAACTTGGTGAGGCCCTAAAAACTCTGTGAGACCCTATCTCAAAATAAAAAGGGCTGGGGATGTAGCTCAGTGGTAAAATGCTTCTAGGTTCAATCCCCAGTAACAAAAAAAAAAAGATAACATGCTAGAAAGATGTGTAAGTCAGAAAAAAGCTTCTGGGCAAATGTAAATTTCAAGGGACACTTTGAGGGAAAACAGGGACACTGAAATGCCAGAAAGTACAGGAGGAAAAAAATCCAAATGAAGTTAACGCATGAACAAAGGTAGAGGCAAAACAAGCTGTATACAGATTTTCCTGGTTGGAGCACAGATTATACCAATAAGTAACAAAATAAAATGAGGTGGAAGGGACCAGCTAGGAAAACATGCTGAAAGGCTAAAGCTGTTGAAGTCACTGTAAGCTTCATGAAAATAATGTGAGAACACAACTGGAAGAATTTCACTTGGATAACTATTTACAATGGATTGAAATAAGAAGAAAATGGAAATAAGGAGCCTAGCTACAGCCCAGAGGGTTTTGTTGTGTAAGAAAGGGCTCTGCCTAGAATGGTGACTATAAAACCTGACAGGAAAAGAAAGGGTGATGGTCTAAACTCAAGGCTATATGATTGGCACAAAACATAGCCTTATTAAATAACTGCTTTCCTGACTGACATGTCCATGAAAAATGGCTACCTAGATTACATTATAAAATGATTCCATCATAATAACATATGGAAATATCTCAACCTCCTGTAAGTTAATAAAAGCAAAATGAGCACTATGTATATGTTCAAGCTTTATTAGTCAGGCCACTATATATAAACCAGAAGAATCAGACATAATAAAAAGGTTGAAATCAAGTAAAGCAGAACATAAACAGAAATGGACTCTGAATGTTGCTGTAATGATCCATTTTCTTCTATATATCTTTCTGTAATTTTCAAGTTGTTTTGTATATGTGTGTATGTAAACACAAAACTTTCACAACAGGAAACAAGTATTTTATGTATATGTGTATTCTATACTCCTATGTACCTACATATTTTATACATTTATATATATATATGGTACATATATCAGTATATACATACATGTATACATACATATATATATGTATTTTATACATTTTCCCCCGTGTGTGTGTGTGTGTTTGTGTGTGTGTGTGTGAGAGTCAGCTTTATATCACTGCTACTAAAATACCAATTTAGAGGAGGAAAAGTTTATTTTAGCTCACAGTGTCAGATATTCAGCCCATGGTCAGTCAACTCCAAAGTTCTGGGCCCAAGGTGAGGCAGAACATCATAACAGAAAAGCATAAAGCAAGAAAGTTTCTCAGTTCATCACACCTGGGAAGTAGAGAGAAAGAGAAAGCGAAGGGGCCATAGGGAAGATGCACCCTTCCAGTGCATGACCCACCTTCTCTAGTCATACCCCACATGCCTACAGTTACCATCCAGTTAGTCCATTCAAATTAGGACAAACTGATTAGGTTATGGTTTTCATAACCTAATTGGTTCACCTCCTGTATATTCCTGCATTAGCACAGGAACTTTGGGGGGACATCTTGTACCCAAACCATAACAGTATGTGGGACAGGGATTGAACCCAGGGCCTCAGATGTGCTAAGCATATGCTCTAACAGAGCTATACTCCTAGTTCCCAAATTTTTTAATCAGTCATAATTAATGTCATGCTCATGTTATTCTGAGGAAGATGTGGAAGTTGAAGTACTAAGACCTATTCTCTGAATTAGCTAAGAAAAATTATTTGCATAAATAATTAACTACCATGAGTTTTAACATAGTATCATGGGATATATCCTCCTGTGAACAGTAATATGAAAAATGCTAAAGAAAAATTTTAAATGTAATTACAAACTCTACAATAAGCATGCTATGACGTACAAGGTATTCATTCATATATATTCCATAGAAAGCAATATAAGTAAATATAGATCAGAACAGGACAATGTTCCTTTTCCAAAAGTAAATGTAGAAACAAAATCATTACAAATACAAAAAACTTGTAACAAGTGAAATTTAATATCAAGCAGACCATAGGACAGTCCATTATGAAGTTTAATGGCTTAAACACTAAAATATCTAATTTCACCATCTTATCTAAAATATAGTCCTAAGAATAATGCTCACAAAGCTCCACTGTTTAATCCCTCACTGCAAACATGCCAGCATTTACTAGCAACAAATTTTAGTATCACATAATACTAAGTAACAGAGATTCAAAAGCCCTCTACTTACAATAAAATAAACACTCAGCTTTTTCCCTTACAAATAGTGGTTGTTTTAATTCTGGGACTGTGGACCTTACCTAATTTGTAAAACTCCAGGAAGAAAACATGGGTTAGGGAAATAGATATGTGCTCATTTATTGACTATCAACTATGCTTAATTTCACATATAACAATTTCCTATTTTTGTCTGACCTCAAGAATCACATAGGGATCTTTTTTCCATTCTTCTGTCTGTCCTACACACTTTTCTCTATCCTCCTGGCTTTCCACTCTCTCTAGCGCGCGCCCTTTCTTTTCTTTTCTCTTTTCCTCTCATTTTCTCTCTTACCCTGCAGGGAGACACTGTTTGCTTAATAAATTCCTTTATGTGGAAAAAAAAAAAAAAAAAAAAGAATCACATAGGAACTTGATGAAAATGTCCAGGTAGTTTCAATCTCTGGAGATTGATTCTTGGGTCTAGAATGGAAATTATGAGTTTATGTTTTTAAAAAAATGTACCAGGAGCTCACAGGATCAGGCAATATGAAAAATATCCTAAAGACAGCTTTGATCCTTCTCTCAATATTCATATTTATTCAGTTGGCAAAACCTGATTTTAGTCTCTCACTGGGAATATATAAAGGTACAAAAGCTGGAATAGGAAGTCAGAGATAATCAAAATCTCATATCTGAAGAACCTCCAGATAGTCTATCTAGTACATGTCACTTGACAGAGTAATATTGTCCCTTCTACAAAATGTTAAGTATTTCCCCAAAATCACAATCTATCAGTGGTGGAACAGAGACAAGAACTTCTAGAGAATAGTGTTTCTACGACCCTATAAGGCTTGTCAAACATTTTGCAAATTTTAAATAGTTTCCTGAAAAAGAAGCGGAAAGCAATGGATTTCAAAAGATGAAAAATAATGTGCCCATTTAAACATTTGATGCATGTGGCTATGAAAAAGGCTGACTTCACCAAAATGCCAGCCTCTGAGAAGTTACAGGTGAAAGCCAGATGTGAAGCAGAGAACCTAAGGATGAGGTAACAATCATCACAGATCACTAGTAAAGGAGGAGAAACACTGGAAGCAAAAGCTTGTCTACTTCATTGGATCACTGCAAGAATACAGGAAGATAATTAAAGTATGTAAAAGAATAGCCTTTTATGAATTGTAACATTTGCTAAAACTCAGGAGATGATTAATAAATAATTATTAACTAATCAGTAATTTTGAACCTTGGCTACATATTAAAATCACCTGCTCAGCTCTCAAATTCCAATGTACCTCAAACCAATAAATCACAATCTCTAAGGAGTGGGAACCAAGGATCATATTTTTCACACAAACAGATGGAGAAGCAATTTGGTGACACTTATAATACTGTAATTCACCTGACTTATTTACTTTAAGTTTGTGTTTTATAATATGTGCTGGAAATAAGAGTTCTAAATATACTTTTAGGTACGAGATACATTCTTCATTGTTATAGCTTCTATAATTCAATAATAATAAAGCAGCAAAACAATTCATTTACAATATGGAGAAAAACTGAAAGAATATATGATTGACAAAATCTAATTTCCAAACTTTCTTTGCAGCATTGTTTAGATGCTAATGTATCAAGAAAAGATTTTTAAAGGTTGAGAAGGAGACAAGATAGAACTCAGATCCACCAGTATATGCAAGTCAAATAAATAGCTCCATCCCAGGAATTTCCCATTACTAAAGGTTAATCACCATTACAAGGGCATATGAGCCTTCAAAATTCCTCGCTCTAGTCCCATCCTGTAAACTTTAAGTATGATGATGACAGAAACCAGAATTTGGGCATACAGTCAATCTATACCACATCAAATAAAGGGCATTTCTACCTTTCTCAAGTTTTAGCCGATAGTTTTTTATTTTAAAGAGGGGGTTACTCAAATGGAGTCAGTTTTTATTTACGTTATTGACAACCAAGAGAAGAAACATTAGACTAAAAAATGTTCATTCAACACATACAACTGTGGTTCATTTATTCAACTGTTCTTCAAGCATCTGTAATGTATAAGGATTTTTGATCAGCTAAATTTGGAGGACATAACTTTCTCACATTTCATAGAAGAAATAAAATTTGTACATAGATACCTACAAGGTTTCCTGTGACAGTACTGAAAGAGTAGGAAAGAAAAATTTTCCAGAGGCAATGTCTGGAAGTCAAAGAGGAGGTGATAAATGTACCTCACCTACATATATTTACTCTGGATGCTCTCCTACTTCAAATCCTTAGGGTGCTACACAGTCTCTTTGTATTCACAAATAACCTCTGACCAAGGAAAGTTTGGACGTGGAAACCTCATCACCAGCAAACTTCTACTCACTGAGGAGGCAACTTCCTCTCACCTGATCCCTAAAGACTGGTTGCTTCCCGTCAGGAGCCTCTTAACTTTACAGGACATCCATCTTCAGGAGCCAGAGGGCTGCTGGTTTTCACTGTAGCACTGACTTAACCAAGGGAAAAAAGAATAGGGAAGACAGTTCATCTTACTCAGATCTCAGGTACACATAGTCCCCTCCCCCAATAAAAATAACAAAGAGAAAGCACCAAAGGGACTTCAGGCCTTACAACTCTGGTAAGATTATACTGATGTTATTTCTACTCAGCAGCATCTCCCTCAAAGCATGAGCAGGAAAAATAAGTTGCTCTACACTCTTGCTGACACTTAGTATTTTCTAGTTTATCTTTTTGTTTGGTTTTGCTTTTTGAGACATGGTTCTCACTATGTACCCATGATCATTTAACTCATGACCTTAAGCAGTCCTACCATCTCGGCCTAATCAGTATCTAGGACTACAGGTATGCAGCATCACACAGCTTATTTTTAAATTTTAGCTATTTTACTTAGTGTATAGTGATAATTCATTGGATGGAATACAATGGTGGTCAACATAGAAATACTAAGTCAATGTAAGGTTTACTGGGGTTGATAAACAGATGATGGGTAGAATGTCCTCATTTGGTGAAAATCTGATGTAATCAGTGTTTTGTTTTTTATGACTAAAGTGGTTGAGCATCCCCAGAAGTTTTCTTTTTTTAATCTTTCACATTTAGATCTACAACAGACCTAGAATCTATTTTTGTGTATGTGTGAAGTAGGAGTCAAAATTAGTTTTACTTTTCCATATCGATAGGCAACTGACCAAGGATTACTTGCTGAAATATCTTTCCTTCCACACTGCTGTACAGTAACATTTTATTCATAAATTTCTACATGTGTGGGTCTGTTTCAGGACTCTATATTCTATTCCACATTTATTCCACAGTGCTTATCCAGTACTATGAATTCTGCAACTCTTTCATTAATATTACTTTGGCTATCCTTGTTTTTGCATTGCTACATGAATATCAAAATTAATCTGTGTAAAAGGTTTTAGACAACTTACATTAGACTGAATATTTTTTGATGCTATGATAAATGTCATATTCCCAAAATTTTCATTTTCCAATAATCCAATAATCCAATAATCTTACTAAATTTACTTTTTATTATTTTTTTAATTTACATAAAATGAAATTCATCCTTTTTGGTGTACAGTTCCGAGTTTGACCAAATGCACAGAAGAGTGTAACCATCAACAAAAAGTACAGAAAACTTCAATCACTCAAAAAAATAAAATAAAATAAAAAAATAAAAAATCCCTATGCTACTCCTTTGTAATCAACACCTCCTCCTTACCCTCTAACTCTGGCAACCACCAATCTGTTTTTTGTTTTTGCTTTTGTTTTGTTTTGTAATACTGGAGATTGAACCCAGGGATGCACTTCACTCAGCTACATTTCCCAGTCTCAGAGCTGGTGGGATTACAGGATTACAGGTCTACACCATCCCACCTGGTCACTGATCTTTTTTTTTTTTTTTTTTGGGGGGGGGGGTGCTGGGGATCGAACCCAGGGCCTTGTGCTTACAAGGCAAGCACTCTACTGACTGAGCTATCTCCCCAGTGCCCCCCACATCTGTTTTTCATTACTACAGTTTTGCCTTTCTAGAATATGACAAATGAAATCAAACAGAGTATACAGTCTTTTGAGAGTGGCTTCTTTCACTTAACCTAATCCACGTTGCTGCGCACAGTGACACACACCTATAATCCCAGCAACTCAGAAGTCTGAGGTAGAAAGATTCCAAGTTCAAGGCCAGCCTCAACAATTTAGTGAGATCCTGCTTCAAAATAAAATTTAAAAGGATTAGGGATGCACCTCTAGGGTAAAGTGCTCCTCGGTTTGATCCACATTACTGAAAACAAGGATTCATTCATGCTGTTGCATGAATCAACAGTGTTTGTTCCCTTTTATTGCTGAGTAATATGACATTATAGGGATGCAGCATCATTTAAATATTTTATTTATTCACCTGCTGAAGAACAATTGGGTTGTTCAGCTTTTAGTTATTACACTTTAAGTTGCATAAACATTTACATACTGTTTTTTGCAAGAACATAAATTTTCATTTAAATATACATGCAGATACGCATATATTTAGCTTTATAAGAAACTAGTCTAATATCTTCCAAAGCAGCCATTCTCATCAGTAATGTTTCAATTCCAATTGTTCTGAGGGTATCCTTACCAATACTTCGTATCATCAGAATTTTTTGTTTTGTCATTGTGAAGGTGGTTGTTACCTCACTGTGGTTCTAGTTTACATTCCCCTAAAAACTAATGGACATTATTTCCATTCTGACCTCTGTATATCTTTTTTGGTGAAGTATCTTCAAATCCTTAGTTCATAATTGGTTGCTTATTTCTTAATTTTGAGTTTTAAGGGTGCTTTCTGTATTCTAGATACACATGTTATATGTGTGATTTACAGTATTTTCTCCCAACCTGTGGTTTGTCTTCTCATTACTGTGACAGCAGAGCAAAAAGTTTTAATTTCAATAAAGTCCAGTTTATCAATTTTTTCCTCATATGAATCATGCTTTTTGGTGTCATAGGTAAGAACTCTCTGCCTAACTCAGATCCCAAAAAGTGTCACCTGTTTTCTTCTAAAAGTTTAAAGTTTTATGTTTTGCATTTAGGTCAATGATCCATTTTGAGCTAACTTATGTATAAAGTATAAGGTATAGGCCGAGGTTCTTTTTCAAAAAAACAGGGATGTCTAATAGTTCCAGCACAATTTAATAAAAAAAACTATTGTTTCTCCATTAAGTTCCTTTTACAACTATGTCAAAATTCTAATGAGGCCAGGTGTGGTGGCACATGCCTGTAATCCCAGCAGCTCAGGAGGTTGAGACAGGAGGATTGTAAATTCAAAGCCAGCCCAGCAACTTAACAAGGTCCTAAGGAACTTAGACCCTATCTCTAAATAAAAATAAAAAATAAGAAAAAGGGCTGTGGCTCAGAGGTTAAGTGCTCCTGGGTTCAATCCCTGGTACAAACAACAACAAAAAATTGAAATGATACCTCCCACAGAAAATAAGTGTTAGTAAGAATCGCGGGAAATCAAAATACTGCACTATTAGTGGGGTTATAAAATGGTGCAACTGCTATAGAAAACAGTATTATCGTTCCTCAACAGTATTATAATTCCACATACTATGTAAGCTTCTGTTATATGATTTCTATAAATACCTTTTATCATATTTAGGAGGCCCCTATTTCTGGTGGTTAAGAACTTTTATCATGAACAGGTATTAGATTTTACCAACTGCTTTGTCTGCATCTACTTAGATAGTTGTGACTTTCCTTATTTTTTGTAATTGATGTTAAGTATATTAACTGATTTGTGACACTATCAAAACATTTATACATCCATTCTATGTTTAGAAAATTTTATTATTACACAAATAAATGGTCAAATCTTAAGTAACTCTAATAACAAATAAGAGGATTCATGTATAAATGAAGTCTAATGATATTTTACAAGCCACCATCTAGCCAAAATTGTATGATAACTTCATTCAAATTTCCCAGTAAATCTTTCCCCACCAAATACAAAATGGATCAAAGAAATGGTGATCAAATCACAGTCTTGGAACTAAGCATACCATTCTCAAACACCTGAAATGAAAAAGAACTTCCATTACAAATGATATTGATGTTATAATAATATGAACATCACATACTTTCTAGAAATCAAAAATGAAATTACAGTATTGGAATGTTAATTCCTCAATGACATAAATGAATGGATAATAAAAACATCTGACAAGGTGCTGCAATTGTGGCTCAGTGGTAAAGCACTTGCCTAGCATGTGTGAGGCACAGGGTTTGATCCTCAGCACCACATAAAAAAATAAATAAGATGAAGGTATTGTGTCCATCTGTAACTAATTTTTTTAAAAAAATCTGACAGTTCTTTATATTATAAATTTATGAAATGCTATAATTTGGAAATTTTACAACCTTTTATAAATGATTGCATTAATGAAATTGGGTCTACTATCACCCACAGGTTAGTTCTGTTTTTTCACAATTAAATGAAAAATCTATGATCAGAGGAATGGTTGGTGATAGAAAGCCCCAAAGAATCTAGAGATACTTTTACAATGAAACTGTCATAGTGCTACCAAACATATTTTCAATCCTTGGGTTCACTGTATGACCTAGGTTATGAATGATCTTGAGTCAGGCATGGTGGCACACACCTGTAATTCCATCAACTTGGGAAGATCACAAGTTCAAGGTCAGACTCGGAGATTTTGTGAGACCATGTCTCTAAATAAAAAAATCAAAACAGAACTGGTTCAGTTTAGTTCAATCATAAAGCGCACCTAGATTCAATTCCCAGTACCAAAAAAAAAAAAAAAAAAAAATGCAAGCATGATCTTGGCTGGCTCTGAACATTTTACAACTTCTCACACTGTAGTTCTCTGAGGTGGTCTCAGTCCCTTGCTTTCTCTCTCCTATTTGCACACCCAGTTGCATTTACTATTGAGAGAAGGGACTGATGATATTTCATCAAGACCTGGCAACATGCCAGAAAGCAACATGGATGACCCAGATGTTCAAGTACAAAGGTGATGCTGGACTAGAAATCTTGGGTCATGTCACAATTGTTACCAAAAACCCAGTCATCCTGAGTAACCATACATATATCCCTCACCCATATCTACTTGGTTTGCTGGATTTTGCAGTTTATTCTACTCCTATTAGCATAAGAACATTTAAAGTTACAGAACCATATGGCAATAACATGTAACAATTAAAATGGCTCCCTAAAGACTGGTTATCTATCGGATGAAAAAAAAAAAAATCAAGTGTTTGAAACCTAAAAACAATTATAAGCATACTATAGCAGGACCCACAGTATCCTCCAACCTCAATCACCACAATTACTACCATAATATCACTGTGTACACGGGAGTCCTGGACAAGCAATAAATATATCAGTTGAATAATTTCTTATGTAATCCTGGCATTTAGACCCAAAAAGATGATTCTCAAAGGAAGAAGTATACTAGGGCATAGCAGCACATGCCTGTAATTCCAGCAATTCAGGAAGCTGAGGCAGGAGGATCCCAAGTTCAGATACAGCCTCAGCAACTTAGTGAGACCCTGTCTCTAAAAAAATAAAAATAAAAAAGGGCAGGGGATATGGTTCAGTGGTTAAATGACCCTGGGTTCAATCCCTGGTACTAAAGAAAAAAAAAGTACAAAGGTCAATAAATACATGAAAAAATGCTCAACATCTTTAGCCATCAAGGAAATGTAAATCAAAACTACACTGAGACTCCATCTCACCCCAGCTAAAATGGCTATTCTCAAAAATAAATAAATAAATAAATAAATAAAACACTCGCTGGCAAGGATGTGGAGAAAAAAGGATCCTTATATACTATTGGTGGGAATGTAACTTAGTACAGCTACTATGGAAAACAGTATGGAGCTTCCACAAAAAAGTTAAATGCCACATGATCCAGTTATACCACTGTGGGTATATATGCAAAGGAAATGAAGCCAACATACCTGCACTGTGGCACTAATTCACAAATAGCCAAGATAAGGAATCAGACTAGGTATCACTTATCAGAAGAATGGACTTTTTAAGTGTGATATATACACACTATGGAATATTATTCAGCCACAAAAAAGAATGAAACAACATCGATTGCATTTAGAGGGAACTGGAGGACAACAAATTATTGAACAAAGTAAGTCAAACCAAAACAAGGTATTGCATGTTTTCTCTCAAAACAGAAACTAAACACACTGAAAGTCTCTGTTAGAGACTGGGAAGGGAGCCGGAGAGAAGGGAAGATGAAAGAGGGTAGACATGATCAATGTACTATATATACCATGTATGAAAATGTCATAGTAAATTGATCCACTAATTTGCACAATACATGTTAACAAAAAACTGGCATTTTACACTTGGAAATCTAGCTATTCTTACAGAAATTAAAATTCCCTGAATTTAGATTGTTATTCTATTTGCTCTATGCAGTTGAGACAGTAAATATACTTTCCAGGGAGCTTTTTAGCTTCTACTTCTTCATAACCATGAGTACGTTTTAAACAAGTAAGCAATCAAGCACTGCTGTGTATCTGCAGGGTAAAGTACAAGCTCTACTACTCTATGATAAACCTACTATAGACTTGTGTACAGTAGCAGTTAAAGAACTAACCTTTAGGCCCAGGACTCTGAGGTGATGCCATATTGTAACAGGAAAATAAGATTAAAAGTAGAAAAACAAAGTTCCACTAAAGCTTTGATAGAGGACTACCTACTAGACACTGCATAGCAACAAAGATTTCTCAGACTACAAGTCAGATATTACTGAGGTCCCAAGGAAATTTTAGGTGCTACTGGCCAGATGGTAAAAGACAATACTTCCCTCCCTCCCCCTGCTGAAGAGGGACTAAATGAGGGGCACTCTACCACTAAGCTAGATCCCCCACCCTTTTTATTTTTTTATTTTGAGACAGTCTCACTAAGTTGCCCAAGTTGGCCTTGAATTTGCAATTCTCCAGCCTCAACCACCAGAGTAGCTGTGATCACAGGTATGCACCACCATACCCAGCTGAAAGGCAATTACTTTCAAAACAGTTTTAGAACTAGAAGAAAACCATCTGCCTGGTTTGAGATAATGAGGAGTGTGGGGAAAAGGGAACAGGAAAAGGGAGAAAGGAGAATGAATTTGAGTCCTCTAAGTCTGCATCATAGTACAAAACCCTGATCTAACCAAGCTGTACTGGTCATAGGCAATGACAATATTCCAATGACAGAGAGACAGAGTCTCTCCATCTTTATATCCCTGCAGTATATTATATATGACATGTAAACAGTTTTAAGTGGTATTTTTAAAAGAAAAACTTTTCCTATAGCTCAAGAGAAAGTAACACTATTTAAAAATGCAGACAGGACTTACAGATATTTCTCCAAAGACAGTATATAATGGCCAATTATATGAAAAGATGCTGAACATCACCAATCATAAGAGAAATATAAATCAAAGTCACAATAAATTATCCTCTCACACCTAAGAGAATGACTACTTTAAAAAAAAATACAGAAAATAACAAACGTTGGCAAGGAAGCAGAAAAATTGGAACCATGTGCACTTTTGGTGGGATCATAAAACAGTACAACACCTATGGAAAACAGTATGGAGGTTCCTCAGAAAATTAAAAAGTCAAACTATCATATGATTCAACAGTTCCACTTCTGATACATATAAAAAAAATTTTTTGAGAGTAGGGTCTCAAAGAGATATCTGTCCATCTGTGTTCACAGCGGCACTTTCGCAGTTACTAAGAGGGAAGAACAACTCAAATGTCCATCTATGGATGAATGGATAAATGTGGTACAAACATAAAAGATTATTATTCAGTCTTTAAAAAAATACTGTCACAAGCAACAACATGGATAAACTTTGACAACATGTGCTGAGTGAAATAAGCTAAACCACAAAAACAAAAAAATCCAAATACTGTATGACTCAATTTATGTGAAGAATCTAAATTTCTAGCCAAGTTCAAAGAAACAGGCACCCTGGAGATCTATTTCACAACAATGTGAACATAACACTACTGAACTGTATATTTAAAAATTATTTAAACTATGAATTTTATGTTTTAACTACAATAAAAAACAAAAAAGAAAAAACAAAAATGACAATAGATCTTACTTTTTCTTATGTTTCCCTCCCAAACTTTAAAAGAGCCCCAAACTGGGGCTGGGGAGATGGCTCAACTGGTAGAGTGCTTGCCTCGCAAGCACAAAGCCCTGAGTTCGATCCCCAGTACCACGGAAAAAAAAAAAAAAAAAAAGAGCCCCAAACTGCAAAACTATCCTAAAGAAGCCGCCAGTTAATACACTGCTCTTAGAATAAGGGGAGGGGGAGTGTCTGCAATCGTGGGAGAGGAGGAGAAAATTTCAGGTGGACTGTCTCCTACATCTAATAATGACTTTATCACCACTGGTCTAAGAAAGTGGAGACTTGGGTAGTGGACCCAGTCCCTCAGCTAAAGCACCTCTAAGGCCAAAAAATGAGTCTTTTATGATGTTCTGTTTAAAAGATGAAGAGAAGATAATAGAGATGCTGGTGCCAAGTATAAACTCCTTGATGGCCAAGGCCATACATATCTCCTTTGCATTCCTTCTTGTACCTTACTCATAGAAATCACTAAGAAAATACTGGTTCATACTAACAACAAGGACTTCACTGGCAAAAGAATGGACCTTTTGTCCAGAAAAATGCCTATGAGACTCGAAGCTAAAGTGCTTAATGAATGAAGGTCATTTCTATAATGACAATCTCCACTGCTTTCACAATCGCTTTTTATTAAAAACTTACTCTAAAAACTACTTTTTCCTGGCAAACAGATAGCACATTGCCCAGTATTTGCTATTTGGAAATTCCCCCCAAAATATATCACTTTAAATTAACATTAATTACATTCTATAACAAAACAGCTGCTGGTAGCATCTAAAACCATGCAGGCCACTGATTTGCCACAAAAACAGCACAGGTCTGTCCTTCAGTTGGGACTGTTGGTAGACAAGAGAAAGGGTTTTCCACTGTACATGATTTTTATTATTGGTTATACAACCAAGAAGCTATAAAATCAAGCTTCCTGAATATTTACATTAACAAGGTTCTTAGTCATTCACAGGATGAAAAATGAAAACAATTGCTTTAATTACATACTTAAAAGGATTTCAGTAGAAGGAAAAGGTTTGTAAACCATATTAGATATTCTGTGGTAATGAAATTAGACACTGCCCCTAAGCTATTTAAAGCAGCTGTTAAGTACATGTGCACATATGCATTTTTATTCTTAAAAAATACATCCCCCCAATTGCAAATGCCTTGTGACCCCTTAAATACCTCAACCATATACTTCCTAGATCTCCCAATATTGATAAACCACAAATAAAATGCAGTAGGATCTTTCTATAAAATTTTTCTTGGGTATAAAATTAATACTTTTCAGGTTAACTTATTTTAACAGACTCTTATAAGTAGTGTAATGTTTCATCATTTGTTGGCATTGGAATGTCATCTTCAACTTGTTGCATATCCAAATTCAGGCAACCTTGATAGAATATCATATGAGGAACCAGATCATCACTTTGAAACAAAAACCCACTTTAAGGTACCTAAAACATCAAAGGTCCTGCCTCATTCAAGTAAATTTTACTTGCTTCAGAATCACATTTCTTTAGTTGTCTAATTTTATCTGAGGTAAATATGCAGCAAAGAGCACTATTATCACCTAACAAATGCCCAAAAAGCAAAAGGGAATGTCTAACCTAATTTCTCACAATAGTGCCTAAAATATATCCTATGATAGAATAAGAAGGCATTTCCTCAAAATACTGTGTTGAGGGTATTTATAGACTATGCACACACATGTATATCTTTTTAAAAATTTTTATAGTTGTAGATAGGCAGAATGTCTTTATTTTGTTTGTTTATGTGGTACTGAGGATGGAACCCAGTACCTCACACATGGTAGGCAAGCACTGCACCACTGGCCTGAAGCCCTAGCCCCAATATATCTTTATTAAAATAAAAGTACAATTTTTTTTCATTTTCAATGGAAAATTTGAAGGATATGAATAACTGTCAAAAAGCCAAAACATAAAATTAGATTTTAGTCTTCTTTACCATGAAGAGCTTTATTAGAGATACTACCCAGCAATCAAGATGACCAAAAAATACCATGCATTTTCATATCCTCTTCCTAATCCTGTCCACATTTTTGATAATAAAATGTGATATGGTAAGAAGGCATGATAAAGAGAGACAAGATTTTAGAACTGAGAAGTATTTCAGAGATCATCAAATGCAATGTTTTTGTTTTACAGTTGAGAAAACTGAGATGCAACTGTCTCTAAATAAGTTCTATAAGTGGGATAAAGGTCTGAATGATCTTCCTCTAAAATAAAAAAGAAAATGAGTAAAGCCTTATTTTGGGAGCAACACTAAAAACAGTCTCCATATTCAAGAAAGTTGTTAAAGCAAATTACTTAATACTCTTTGCACTTAATACTCTTTTCTGCATATCTAACAGAGCTACCCATCAAACATTTCTCGCCCTCTAACATGCTAACAGAATGCCAGTTTACCCTGGGATGCAGTGTGCCTCAGCCTAGGACACAGCATGATGCATGCTAAGTCAACCATGGTAATTCCATTTCCCTTAGCCATACATTCATCCCCCTGGTCCCCTATGAGTGGGGGTAGTCTTTTGAAAAAAAATTCAAACAAATGAAACTCAAAAAGAAAACTGATGGGAGGTTCCATGAAAATTTTTGTTTTCAACTAGGCAGGTCCGAAAGGAAGTCTTGCTTACTCTGCCCACCTTCTCCTTCTTGCCTTGAAAAAGCTGTGATTCCTAAAGCTAAGGCAGCCATTTTGTGAACTGGTGGCAATAAGCATGAAGATAACAACAGATGAGAAGATGCAGTCAAGGACTGGGAGAACCACAGCCTTGAAGATGCTGCTGAGCACTGGAGCCAATCCAGACCACTTATCACTGAACTCTGAACTGCTTGACTGAATAATAAATAGCCTATGGTTTAAACGTCTCGTAGTGGCCTTCTGTTAAATATAGCAGAAATCAGTCTTGTATTTTTAAAAAATTGTTTTTCTGTTTTTCCATCCCATATATATGTATGATTACATGAATGGTGTGAATCTCCATTGTGTACTACCATAGAAATGAAAAGTGTACCCCATTTGTGTACAATGAATCAAAATGTGTCTGTAAAGATAAAAAATATTTTAATTAAAAAAAATTGTTTTTCTGTGGCATGCTGCGACTTTTCCACCCAGTCTCACACAGTTATACTACATGCAACTAAAAAGTGACAAGACTGTATTGCTCCTGTATGATTGAGACTAATTTAATTACAGTTAGAGTACCTTAGCTACATAGTTTTATTAAAATTAATGTCATCAGTAGAGAAAACATTAGGAAGAAAATGTGACGTAGAATCATGTTTGCCCCTGAATATAGACTTTGATCTTTCCTTCTGCCATTCCAAATCCTTTTTGGAAACAAGTACCATATAACAAATTGATAAATGATAATTGTTTGAACTAAACTCTTTTGTCTCCTTTAATCACAACTTATTAGTAAAAAATAAAGTATTAAAATTTCATTTGTGAATTTGCAGTCTCAAACCTAACCCAGGGCTGGGGATATAGCTCAGTTGGTAGAGTGCTTGCCTCCTAAGCACAAGGTTCTGAGTTCAATCCCCAGCACTACAAAAAAAAAAAAAAAGTTATCAAACCTAACCCAGTTGATACTTCCATATATTGAGGCTTCTAACCAAAATTTAGAGATTTACCTAACTCTCCATCAAACTCATGGCACTGCTGTTTTCCCCTATTAAAACTGAATATATAATAGAATTTGAGTACTGGTAAGAAATTAAAAACAAGTCTATCCACTTTAGTTATTTTAAAAAGTTACTTTAACCATATTTTGTTGTTATTGTTATTGTTGACACTGGGGACTGAACCCAGGGGCACTTAACCGTTGAGCTACATCACCAGAACTTTTTAATTTTTATTTTGAGTCTAAGTTGCTTAGGGCATCACTAAGTTGCTGAGGCTGGCCTCAAACTTGGGATTCTCTTTCCTCAGTCTCCCAAGTCACTGGGATTACAGGCAAATGCCAAGTTGCCTAGCTACTTTATTCATATTTTGATGGAAATCTTTCAAATATATGTTCACCTCCGTGACTCCTATTGCATATAACTCTATTTTCATGGCCTTATTCTTCCAGTGTCCAGCACATGGGGGAACCCAGTTCATCCTGAAGTCTTCCTCAGCTTTCCAACACTTATCTCCACTAACTGCCTCCAACCTAGTCTGATGACAGTTGACTGCTAATGCCTACTCTCTTCAGCCTTTTCTTACCATTTCTTCTAATATCACTTGCTTTGTCATCCCTTGGCTTTCTCTGGGTGGTGGAGGGTCAACAACCATCTTAGATGGAACCAACTGCCATGAGCACTCCATTCTCCTCTCAGATATGTGACCATCTCTCTCCTCTTGTCATTCAAGGAAAAAAAAAAAAACCAAACAGATTTTGAAAATGGATTAAAAACCAATATGAACATTTTGTGTGTGCATTTACGGGCTCAGTGCTTGTTAGTTTTAAAAAAGTAAGGAAAGTACTGATTTTCTTTTTTTTATAAACCGTGAAGTACATTTACTGATTCCTCCCTCTATCTACAGTTTTTCCATCCACTCTGATTTTATATGACCTTCTACCTGGAATAGACTCTGGGTTGCCTCGTTCATCCTATCCTACACATTAGCACATTCCCCTGTCCCTGATGAATTAATCAATTAAGATGAAAATATTACTTTACTGTATAAATGTTTTTCACACTGCTCTAAATAGCTATGCTAGTTTATACCAGCAATTTTCAAAGTGTGATCCAGAGACCAGGAATGGGAGGACCCCTTCAGGTAATTGCCAACACTAAAACTACTTTTGGTAATACAAAGATGTTATCTACCTTTTTCACCCTTACTCTCTTGTGAGTGTACAATAGTCACATCAGAGGATACATGATATGTGACAAAGATGTATCATTGTGACGACTAATAAAAGATATTTATATATTCATTCCTATTAGTCTTTTTTATTTTTTATTTATTTATTTATTTTATTTTAAGTACCAGGGATTGAACTCAGGGGCACTCAACTATTGAGTCACATCCCCCACTTATTTTGTATTTTATTTAGAGGGAGGGTCTCATTGAGTTGCTTAGCACCTCACTTTTGCTAAGGTTGGCTTTGAACTCACAATCCTCTGGCCTCAGCCTCCCAAGCTGCTGGGATTACAGGCATATGCCATAGTGCCCAGCACTCCTGTCAGTCTTTAAAAAAATTATTTCACTTAAAAATGTTCTTGAAAGAAAAAGTAGGTCCAAATCTTCAACATGTTGGCTTAGGATCAGACTTCCTTAACAGGACTCCCATAGCACAAGAAATAAAAGCAAGAATCAATAACTGGGATAGATTCACACTAAAAAGCTTTCTCTCAGCAAAGAAAACTATCAGCAATGCGAAGAGAGAAACTACAGAGTGGAGAAAATCTTTGCCACTCATACTTCAGATAGAGCACTAATTTCCAGAATCTATAAAGAATTCAAAAAACTCTACACCAAGAATACAAATAACCCAACCAACAAATGGGCTAAGGAAATGAATAGACACTTCACAGAAGAAGATGTACAAGCAATCAACAGATATATGAAAAAATGTTCAACATCTCTAGTGATAAGAGAAATGCAAATCAAAACTACCCTAAGATTCCATCTCATCCCAGTTAGAATGGCGATTATCAATAATACAAGCAACAATAGGTATTGGCAAGGATGTGGGGGAAAAAGTACACTCATACATTGCTGGTGGGGTTGCAAATTAGTGCAGACACTCTGGAAAGCGGTGTGAAGATTCCTTAGAAAACTTGGAATGGACCCACCATTTGACCCAGCTATCCCACTCCTTGGCCTATACCCAAAGGACTTAAAATCAGCATACTACAGAGATACAGCCACAGCAATGTTCATAGCTGCTCAATTCACAATAGCCAGATTGTGGAACCAACCTAGAATCCCCTCAATGGATGCATGGATAAAGAAACTGTGGTATATATACATATATACAATGGAATATTATTCAGCCATAAAAAATAATAAAATTATGGCATTTTCAGGCAAATGGATGAAATTGGAGAATATCATGCTAAGTGAGATAAGTCAATCTCAAAACCCCAAAGACGAATGATCTCACTGATAAGCGGATGATGACACATAATGGGGGGTGGGAGGGGGGCAACAATGGAGGAAGGAGGGACTGTATAGAGGGAAAAGAGGGGTGGGAGGGGTGGGGGAAAGAAATAAAATAACAGAATGAATCAAAAACTATTACCCTAGGTAAATGTATGATTACACAAATGGTATGCCTCTACTTCATGTACAGAGAAACAAGATGTATCCCATTTGTTTACAATAAAAATAAATTTTAAAAAAATGTTCTTGATAAAAGGTTAATTTTATTAAACCTGGAGCCTTGAGAATTTAAATTCTGTATAATGAAATGGGAAACACACATAATGTACTTTTCAGTTGCACACCTAAGTACACTGTCTTAAAGTAAAGTACTTAAGCAACCCAGTTATGAGCTTTTGTCAGAGAATGCGTGCCAGTATGGCTTAAAAGAATGACTAGCAGGGGCTGGGGTTGTGGCTCAGTGGGTTCGATCCTCAGTACCACATAAAAAAAATAAAAGATATTTTATCTACAACTTAAAAAAAAAAAAGAATGACTAGCAGACAATAGCTACTCAGTCTTAAGTCTGTCAGACAGTTTCTTTAAAATTAATAAAGCAAGCCTGCCTCTTCAATAAAGACTATTTGGGGGCTGGGGCTGTAGCTCAGTGTAGAGAGCTTGCCTAGCATGTATGAGGCACTGGGTCCAATCCTCAGCACCGCATAAAAATAAAGTTACTGTGTCCAATCACAACTAAAAATAATTTTAATGTATGTATTTTAGATGTTGATGGGCCTTTATTTTATTTATATTTTAATATGTGGTGCTAAGACTCAAACCCAGTGCCTCACACAGGCTAGGTAAGCGCTCTACCACTAAGCCCACTAAGCCACAACCCCATTCCTCAAAAAAAATTTTAAAAAACTATTAGTTGCCAATGTTAAATTTTTAGGAGAAAAATGAGAATTTTGGAAACACTTGAACTATCAAGATATAACAATTTTCCAGTTCTTAAAGACTCTTGGATGGTCATATTAATGAATGTGATTTAACAATTTATAATCATATGAGTCAACACCCAAAAGATGTGCATAACTTAATAAACCATTATTTTTCAAATGGTCAAAGCATGACATTAAAAAGAAATTATACACAGGTCAAAGATCTATTCAAAATATAGGATGGACCAAAAGATGTTAATGGTACCAAAAAAATTCATACGTACGGTCTCAAATTCAACAAGCAATTAACCCTTAAGAATTCACTACTATGGGTTACGAAACCCATAATTATATGAGAATATTATTAAAATACTCCATCATTTTCAACTATGCATCTTTGTGTAGCCAAGTTTTCTTGATATACTTAAACCAGAACAGCATAAGAAAACAGAAAGTAATGTGGGATAAGGGAAGCAGAAACAATTACACAAGTGGGATGGGACTGGCAATGTGATCCTAGTTGTTGGGGCTCATGTTGGTTGGGTCCATAGGAGCTGTTATACTACTCTGTCCCTCTCCCCATCCTGTTTTCTAACCCCCTGTGTATATTTGAAGATTTCCAACAAAAAGTTAAAACAAAAAAAAAAAAAAAAACAGATTGACTATAGAAACAGTTATGGAAATAGTTACCTTCTATGAAGCAATACATTTAAAAGTATAGCAAAATGTAAAACAATGCAACCCTTCCCACTATATTTGTTTGGGATTTTTTTTTTTTGGTAGTATGGGGATTGAATCCAGGGGCACTCTACCACTGAACTACATCTCCACATCTCCAGCGGGTTTTTTTGTTTGTTTGTTTTTTTCCTTGAGACAGGGTCTCTCCAAGTTGCTGAGGCTGGTCTCAAACTTGCAATCCTTCCGCCTCAGTGCCTCTGAACAGCTGGGATTATAGACATGAGCCATCACACTCAGCTGGAATACTTTGTTCATAAATGTTATAATACTGATCATCTTCGATGTTGATTATTTTTAAATTAATAAATATTTTTAAAATTTCTGCTTTAATCTTAATATGTTAAATAATTATGGACATAGTCCACATAAAGATATTTGGGGTCATCAATAATTTTTAATAAGAGTGTAAAGGTATCTTGATACCAAAATGTTTGAAAAACATGGTTTAAACCACCATTAAAAAGAGCACTTGGGCTGGGGAGATAGCTCAGTTGGTAGAGTGCTTGCCTTGCATGCACAAGGCCCTAGGTTCAATCCCCAGCATCAAAAAACAATAAAAAAAGGGCACTTACGGGGCTGGAGTTGTAGCTTAGTGGTAGAGTGCTTGCCTTGCAAGTATGAGGCACTGGGTTTGATCCTCAGCACTAATAAAAATTAAAAAATAAAGATATTGTGTCCATCTACAAGTCTTTTTTTTTTTTTTTTTTTTTGAAAGGGCACTTAAGTGTGTGTATATAAGAGAATGGGCACCTGAATATAGATAATTTCAGACCAAGTGCCTTTTTTTTTTTGGGTGCTGGGGATCGAACCCAGGGCCTTGTGCTTACAAGGCAAGCACTCCACCGACTGAGCTATCTCCCCTGTCCCCCAAGTGCCCTTTTTAATGGTGATTTAAACCATGTTTTTCAAACATTTTGGTATCAAGATACCTTTACACTTATTAAAAATTATTGATGACCCCAAATATCTTTATGTGGACTATGTCCATAATAGAAGATAATTTCAGTTCTCGTACCACTTTTTACTCGCTTTGGGATTTAAATAAATTCATCGAAGGTCTTAGTTTCCTCATCTGTAAAGTAAATAACTCATGCCTTGTTCTGAAGATTAAAAAAAGAAAAAAATACATCAAAGCACTGTAAAACTGCAAGGCATATTATTACAAAATCTCAAAGGTGAGTTTTAGGCATTTATGATGTTTCTACAAGTCTCCCTAGTCTTAAAATGTTGTTACTAAAAGAACTTGCAGAAAATGCAAGTCAAGATTTTTGATTCGAGAATTAGCTCGAATCACCAATTACATTTTACTATATTACATTTCCTCCCCCATAGTAATAATTGGTCATATACAATTCAACCCATTACTAAGTGTATTTTCAAACTTATACAAATGTACAGAAAGCAATAACAAACTCCAATTGTACCCAGCTTCAACAAGTTTTGAAAATTTGCCAATACTGTTTTATCTCCCACTTGTATTATACCTATCATTAAGTTTTTCAAAAAATATCAGGCATTTCATTTTGCCTATAAATACTCCCATATGTATCTTTAACACATGAGAATTCAACATAACCACAATATATAATAGTTTAAAATGTTATGGTTAATTTCCTGATTGTCTTTTTAAAAAAGTTTTTGCTAGTATTTAGTTGGTTTGCATTAATTCCTAACAGTTGTTTTTCAAGTGAACCCAAGATTTTTAAGTAAAGCTAGGAAGGAAATAACACCATGCTTCATATACCATGCACAGTTTACAAAACAGTCAAGAACCATCTTCCTGAGATGTGTGCTTCTCTACCAATCAAACAAACAAAACATGCTACAAAATGGGTCAGCAGGTGACACAGATCCTTGAGTATTCTGAGAAGTGACCAGAAGAAGAAAAGCTCAGCTGCTTCAGTGAGGGAAAGAGCTATTAGACTGAGCGGAAAGAGGTGATAGGAAACCAACACCCTCCATTTTGGAAAAGATGAAATCAGCCACAGGGTCAAAGTTAGAGGAGAGGTCATAGCCCCGGTCTAGTGGGAGCATCCTAATCAAACAAGAGTCAGGTGCCAAGACAATAATTTGACACTCCCTCCCCACAAGTTGCAACTCAAAGCTCAAAAACCGGGATTTCAACTGCAAATATAATGGAACTATAAAAAATAAGAGTTGTGAGAATTAATTCAATTTATTCAGCAAACACTTACCAAAATATGACTCTAGTAGGTCCTGCCCTAGGATACTACATGGGTATTTAAATTTGATATACAAATCAAACAATAAGTAGCATGTACTTCTCTACACATCTTTCCCCATTCACTTTAAGGGGAAAACCAGATATATTTAAAATTAATTACTTGGCATATAACTATGATTTATGGTTTTTCTTTCTTTTTATAAACTGCAGTTACACCACCACCACCACCACCCCGCCAAGAAAGACATTAAAACAAATCTAAATTCTACTGTCCTTCCCAAATATTTTTGAAAGGTACAAGTCAAATATAAACCCCCCTGTGGTTTGTATTTTTTTTTTTTTTTTGTACTGGAGAGTTAACCCAGGTGTGCTTTACCACTGAGCTACATCCCCAGCTCTTTTTATTTTTTCAGACAGTGCTTCACTAAATTGCTGAGACCAGCATCAACCTCAACAATCCTCCTGTATCAGCCTCCCTAATCACTGGAATTACAGGCATGTATCACCATGCCCCACTCTACAATTCTTTTCTTAATGATGTGATTTACAAGGAAATCAAGAAACACTAAATAATTTCCTACCTCATCTTAAAATTGTTTTGTTTTCCATAGTTTTATCAAAAGTATGTCAGAATATGTTGTAGATTAAAACTGGTTAGATACATATATGAATAATTTGCGAGATTTGGTTCTATAGAGAAATATACACACACTTAATATTAGCCCTTTCTGGACTGCTTACGTCAAATTCATCTTTTTTTTTTTTTTTTTTAGTTTAAAACTGCAAAAAAAGTAAAGAGAGGGAACATAAGTCTTAAGGAATGTTGAGAAGCATTCTGTAAATGTGCCCCAAAATATGAAACAGTCACTGATAAGTTTTTAGTTGACACTATAAAGAACATCTTCAAAACTAACAAATCTGGCAGTCAGAAACTACAGTAAGAACAATTTTTTTTTCAGGTTTCTACTATTTGAAGATAATAAGGAAAAAAATTAAGTTTAAGATAATATTCTCAGTGAAACCCTACATACTTTTAAGGAGACATGATTCAGCATACAGAGCACAACACAGTCCAAATTTCCAATTCCATTCCTGTACTTCATGGACAAGTCCTAAAAAGGAGTCCTCCCCTTATCCTATATACCTATCTGATCATTAAGCCAAATAGCTTTCTAACACTATCTACACCTTGTTTTGTATGCTCTCATACAAGGTACCACAAAACAAATTAGCCTTCAAATTTAGCTCCCCTTTATAGTGCTATTTTAAGTACTATTTCTAGAAGAGAATACAGACCAATATATCAAAGCCCTAATTAAATGGTAAACAATGATATAAACCTTATTGTAAAAAAACATAAGCTTCAGTCAGGTAACCCCAGTGACTCAGTAAGGTGGGAGGATCACAAATTCAAGGCCAGCCTAAGCAACTTAGGGAAAGTAGTTCATTCAGTGTGAAAGAACCCCAGGGTTTGATTCCCCAGTAACCACAACAAAAGACATGAGATTCTTAGCAAATGGCACCAAAAGAACTATGAATAAATGATTAATGAGGAGTTAAAAAGTCAAAGTTTGAAGGCACCATCTAAATAAAGTCACAAAAAAAGACTTAAAGTTAACATGAATTCTAATCAAATTGGTTTACACAACACAGGAATAGTTAAAAGTTAAAACATTAACATTACTCATCAGAATATCATAGGCAAGATAGGTAATTCATAGAGTAAGTGGGACTGTAACTAGCCCTCTATAATTTCCTCCATCATTATTACCTTCACTACTTAGCACCACTGGACATCAGATTTTTCATGTATTGTTTACTTGTTTATGGTCCTTCCCATTTTGTTTTGTTTCGTTTTGTTTCGTTTTGTTTTAGACAAGTTCTCACCAAGTTGCTCAGGGTCTTGCTAAATTGCTGAGGCTGGCCTTGAACTTTTGATCTTCCTGCCTGGATCTCCTGTGTCCCTACGATTACAGGTATGAGCCACCATGCCTGACTTATTATTATTTATTGTCCTCCTGTCTTCTCCTCACTAGACTAAGTTCCATAGGAAAAAACCTTTTCTATCTTATATTCCACTGTTGGTCAGTGTCTAGCACTCACAGTAGATGGTCAATATAAATTTGCAGAATAATTAGGTGGATGAATAACTTTCCCCTTCAACTTGCCCCACTTCCTTCCTTCATACACATGATAACCCTTCTTTAAAGCAAGGGTCAAATTCTATCATCTCTGAGGATTACTTTCTTCAACCCTCCAATCTCTCCTTTTATACAGTAAATTTGACACTTATCAACAGGCTGATAGGGTTGGGAATACAGCTCAGTTGGTATAATAATTTTTTACCTTTGCATATATACATCTAACTTAAACTTCTTATAATCCTGCTCCAAAGGTAGAACTGTTTATCTCTAACTTTTATGTACCTTTAATAAATATTTTGCTTAATTTATGTAATTAATCCAGAAATCTAATTGAGTTAATATCAAGTTTTTATAATTTATCCTTCCCTTCTAAATAACTCAAAATAGGACATGAAAATGAAGGGGTTCTTTTCTATTTTGAATTTATCTCTGAAATTTCAAGTATTATATTCTCATATAATTATATTACATGATCAAATTTACTTTATCCATCCCCCTCCACCAATGAGAGATTTTTTAAAATCTTTGTGAATTCTGGGTGATATCTATAATGGATTTTCTATTCCAAATCTAAAAGAGTGTGAAGTTTCATTACTCCCTTCTTGTTGCTGAGGTATCAGAGGGTATTTTTCCATTTATGCTTACTTCCTTTCATGCCAAGATGTATTCAGTTTCCTTCTTTCCTGATCATACTCCTGGCAAGTCTTTATTATTTCTTTGTACCTATCCTCAATAATCTGCCTTAGATCCTCCTTTTGAGCCACTCTTGTTTCCTCCATTTATTTGATTAAATTTCTAACTGAGCTTGCTTCTTTAAGTCCACCAATCTTTATGAAACTCCCTTCACACAGTTAACACTTGATCATCTGGTCTCAGGAAATGTATAAAAATAACATTATCCACAACACAAGAAAATCAGGGGAAAATGCCATCTGGCTTTGGAATACATCATATATAGCTTTGGGCAAGATTTACTTTCTTAATTAAGTTTTGGTTAAGCCAACATTAGTAAGATTTCTTTTATGATGGTGGATATTTGTCTCAGTTTCAAAACTTGATGCAGTTATTTTTTTAAAGGTCATTCAAGCATCAACCATGACTTTTAACTTGGTCCTTCAATCTGTTGAAATCTGTCATAAAATCTGTTTTCTTTTCCCCCCATCTCCTCCTTTTCTTGGTATCCTGATCCAAATGGGTGTATACTACATTAATTTACAAGTACCTTTTGCTTGAGAACTCAAAGCATTTTAAAAACATTGAATTCAGTGAAATTTTTAGTGCAGGTAATGTATGACAGAAAACTTTCTGCCAAATATTACAGGAAAACTTGGATTTCTAGAATAAGTTCCACTGGTAATTCTAGCAAAAATATTTAGTATGATTTTATGATTAGTTTAAAACAAAAACTTTTAATACTGAACAGCTATACAAATCTATATATATCATCAATATATTAATCCCATATGCTGAAAACTCTTAAAAAATTAAATTCCCTAGCTGGGCATGGTGGTGCACTCGGATAATAACATCAGCTCAAGAAGCTGAGGATTCTAAGTTCAAAGTCAGCCTTAGGAACTTAGGGAGACCCTATCTTTAATTAAAATATTGAAAAGTGCTTGGGATGTGGCTCTGTGGTTAAATGTTCCTGGGTTCAATCCCTAGTACCAAAAAAAAAAAAGAAAAAAGAAAAAAAGAAATTAAATCCCCCAATACACATACCTATAGAAAATAGCTTCAAAACAAACAATCCTGCCCCTTCGCTGGGGATGTCATTCAGCATGCTTGCCTGGCATGTGTGAGGCCCTGGGTTTGATCCCTAGCACTACAAGAACAACAACAAAAAAGAATCCTATCCCTTCTAACCTTAGACTAAACTCTGCAAGCTTCTCAGCCCTACTCGATTTTTTGAGGGAGATTGAGGAGGCAGAGGATTGAACCTAGGGTGTCACTAAACCCCCAGTCCATCCACTACTCTTAAACCCTGATCTTGGCTTCACTTCTACTCCCAACCATGCCACAAATAAATTTCTGAATGGATAAGCAAAAGGAAAAGAATGGAATTAACAGAATCTTCTTTTACTCCCTTCTCTGTTTCTGCCATTAAGCTTTTGGCCAAAGAGACCTAGAACCCCCAACTTCACATTCACTAATGTTTTTTAAATAGGGACTCAGTTACATTCACCAAGCTGAACCAAAGGACAAGGACTTCCCAAATTCAAGAGGTAGCAAAAGTGGATGATTCTGCAGTTCTGTTCCTTGCCCCTTCCATAATTATGCACCATCTGAAACACTTGAGTAAAGTAAGTGCAATTTTAAGCCAAATCAGATACTTTTGAGTTGCTGACATACCAGAAGTTAAAACTAAAAAAAAAAAAAAAAAAAAAAAAAAAAATTTAAATATCATTACCACAGTTTACGCTATTTTCATATATCTGAATATAGGTTTGTAGTGTTTGAACCAACTTATTCACCATTAGTACAATTCAAAATAACCTCACTTCTATTCTTTCTACCTAAAAACCAACTCAGTTGGTGGTATTTAGCCCAAATTTTTACATAAGTTGCTAAATGTTAACAAAAAAATTAAACAGCAACCTTTCCACAATGTCTTCAAAGTCAGTAAATTCCACAACTTATTTTTAAACAAAGACACAAAACTTGCTCAGTGTCTAGTCCCATTTTGAATAAAATAGTCATAAATTCTTAATTTTTAAATTTACTTCTCTATTCTGCTGCCTTCACCAAACACAGAACTCCACAAGCCTTAATTAATTACAGCCTCCCAGTGTCCATCAATATATGATTCCCAAGGAAAAGTAAATTAAACAATTAACTGACAAATTTTCTTTTCTTTTCAATTTTTACCTTAATTTTTAATAATCCTTTTCTTGATGGAGATCAAACAATATAACTTCTTTGAAGAAAAAGTTGTCACCTACAGGTATTGTATCACAGAGTGGCATAAAAAGACATTTTCCTGACAATCTCAGATCCCCAAATGGTAGTCACAAGGTCTTTCATGGATGGTAAATTCTCTCTCACTCACTCACATACACACACCCGGAAAGACAAGAAAGAACATACCTGGTCATTTTCTAAACAGGTTTGATAGGTTTGGTTCGCTTTTAAGAGAAGAGTATTTACTTACAATCTTTTAAAGCATAGTGGCAGTCAGTGCACTGGGTAAATAAAAACTTCAGAGAGTTTTAAAACCCTGCATCTTAACTCACTTCCCCTTGGTTCAAGGGAACGGAACAGCAAACCCCACAGCAAATGAGATTATGCAACAGGTTTTTCCTCTCCACCTTATTCATCATAGGCTGATTAGAGGTGTGCTTTCTCCAAACAACCCGAGATACCCAGGACTTCAAAAAGCCAAGGATCTGTGCAGTCGACATTTAATAAGCTTCCTTCGGATTTTGCAATATCCATTCAATTTTAGATCTACCTCTATTTTCTCAGGTTCATAACCGGCTTCTTTTAGGGAATAAATGTAGCATCGGAAAACTGAGGTTTTGCATATATTTTTTTCCTCTGTGGTATTTTATTCCCTGAAACACATGATACGCAGACCCTCAGCCATCTCCCTGGGCTTTTTATTCCTCACGTTTTATGGCTGGTATAAATTAGGAAGTCTCTGGAGCACCGGAGTCCCCAACACCATGACCGAGCCCCAGCAGCAAAGTTGAGGGGTTCTTGTTTTTGTTGTTGGTTGGTTGAGTTTAAGGGAGCAGCACATCACCACCCAGGTGGCCTCGCTGCCTACACTAAAGGCGAATTTGGGATAATGGGAACAGGCAGGCCGGGGCCCCACTTGGCAGGCGTGTTGTGTAACAGTCGCGCCTGGAAGTGAGCAGCTTCGCCCGCGGAGGTGCCGCGTCCCCGGCGGCGGCTGCTCTCGGCGGGGCCGGCCAGAGCCCGCACGCCCCTCCCGCCCGGTGCCCCGCGAGGCCTGCACCCCTGCCTGGAGCGCCCCGCGGCCGCCGTCGCCCCCACCCCGCCCTCCGAGAGCGCTGCCCGGACGCCCGGGACCGCAGAGCCGCGAAGGCAAGGCCGGCGGGGCGCGAGCGCGGCGCCCGGCACACGGGCTCGGGGCGCGCCGCGGAGCGTCCATGCTGCCCCGCACCCTCCCGCCCCGCGCGCGCTCCCCGCGCCGCCCTCCGAAGCCACTTACTTCTGGGGCCACCGACCCCCCGACTCCCTCTGAGGGAATCGAAAGTTGTCACGGCGTCTCCTCTCTGGGCCCTCGGCTCCCGGGCTAGCGAGGGGCCGCCGCGGAGCCGGGAGGGCGGCTGCGCTCGCGTCCCGTCCGGTCGCTCTCGCCTCCTCCTCTTCTTTTCACTATATTATCTTCTCCTTCTCAAGGGGTAGGCGGGGGCGGGAGGCTTAGGAAGAGGAGACGTTTGCAACTTTTCTTCACTCTTTCTCTTCCACCCACCCCCCCAAATCAAGACTTCCAAAAACAAATGTCTCGAAAAGGGTGAAGAACTTGGGGAGGTAAAGGTAGGGGCCGCGTGGGGAAAGCGGAGGGGGGAGGGAGAGGTGAGAATAATCGTTAAAATTTGATTAAAGCCCCCCAAACAGTGATACACAGAAAGAGGGGGAAAGGCGGGGGGGTGGGGTGGGGGGTGGGGGAAAAGAGAAAGAGTCGCTGGTCAGGAAACTTCAAGCGCGGATGAGGTCATTGGTTTAAAAATAAAGAGATGGCGTCACTTGAAACCAATCCCAGTGAATGAACTCAGCGGAGCCCCGGGGAAAGGAGGAGACAGGCGAGGGCAGGGCGGTGGGCGCCGGGCGGGGCCGCGCGCCCGTCCGCCCGCCCATCCCGCGGTCGCCCGAGCCCGCAGCGCGGCTGGGCGCCGCGTTTCGGCAGCTCCGGGAGGGGTTGGGTCACGTTCCCTTCCAGAGTTCGGCGACTCGGAGGCAGGTTCCGCAGGCGCTGCTGGGAGGAGCCCGGCTGCCCGCGGAAGCCGCCCCGCGGCCTCCTCCTGCTTCCGCGCCCGCGCGCCGGTCTCCCGGGCTCGCGTCCCCAGACCCTGAGCTGGGTCCCTACCCGCCCCCTCCAGCGCGGCACCCTAACAGGTACTGGAGGCGTCTCCCACCCGAACACAGAAACTTTTTCCTCTTCCTTCGGCAGTTTTCAGCTGCCTTGCTCGGTAAAGAAACGCAAACGATGGTTTGAGAAAATTACAATCGCTCTTTTAAAAGTATTTCAAATCCAAAATGCAGTGCCCTGCACTGAACAGTTACAGGTAGGTACACCAGTGTTGTCAGGCATTCAGCTACCTATATGCTGTCGTTAAAAGTCTCCGCATGAATGTTCCTAAATTATTTTACTTTGCTTATACTTGTATTTGCAAATATGAGTAAAAGCAACCTAAACTTCTCCTTAAATATATTTTCTACATGGGGCAGCACAGAATCATCTTTAAATCACATCAGGGATTCTCTGCTTTCTTGAGTGGTGCAAGACCTCTGTTGATTTAACGCCAGGTACCTCTTTTTTTTTTTTTTTTTTTTTTTTTTTTTTTTTTTTTTTTTGTACTCATTAAAATAGCTTTGTTTTGAGACATTACATAGACTTTGGAAAACTAGAGACCTGAGGTGGTGACAAATCAGGACTTGGAATCACTGAATAGGACAATCGAAGCTTTATTCCAGTGTGCTTTGAGCATTTGAGCATGAAGCTGCTTCTACTGAGAAGGACTCACGTGGATATCACATAACAGAGATGTGATTAATGACGGAAAAGCACACTGTGAGTGGACTGCTCCATGAGCCAGAATTTATGTGTAGGAATAATCTAGCTCTTAAAACCTTCCTTTGGCAATGTCCCACAGTAGGGACACTGGCCCCTCAAGGCACTATTTGTTGCGGGATATGTATGTGGACATTGCCTAAGGGACTTTTTTAATTGGCAAAAGAACTAAAAAGCAGGTTTGGGTTGGATAGATAATACATCTCTGTTACTACTTTTCTTCAAAATCCTGCAACAAAAGTGCATTCACTATGACTGGTAATCATTTATTTAAGGTTAGCATTAGGGTGTAAGTTCCTGGGTACTTCTGGCTCATCTTTTAGAGGAAGAGGAGACTACTAGAGACGGGAGAGAGCTGGACACTTTCAGGTCAGTCTGTAGGTGAAGCTTCTGAAGACCACAGTTGCAGACCCAACTTTAAGCCGGTTCCTTTGACCTGCGACTTCTGCGGAGGGGAAGCTCTCTCCGGCTTCTTGCTCCATGTCCTCTGGTGGCTAAGAGATGTTACTGCAATTTCTCGAGAATTCTGCTCTACAAGTAAAGCCTAAAAATCACTAACCATAAAGCTGCTGCTTTTAGAACAGTTTAAAGTGGGTAGTTAGAAAGGATCTGCGTCTCAAATCGACTTGATTTGGTGGTGTTTGGATTTTTAGGAAGAAAGGAAAAGATAGTCCTCATACTAGAGATGGAGAGCATGGGTCTTGCGTGGATGAAAGGAAATTTTATGGTATGGGACGCTTTATATGCCAAAGCACCAATAGCCTTGCTCTAAGTGACACATCTTGAAACTCCCCCCACATCTTAATTTATACAGTTAAATTGGAGTGTCTTCCATGTATGTTTTGCTATGATAGCAATTCTGGAAGCCTCCTCAGCACTGTAGGGAAAAAAGACATAGATTAAAGCTAATTAAAACTAAATCAATGATTAAGTGGCATACAATAATATTTAAAAGAGACTAGAGGAAAAAGGGAGCCATGAAAGGCTTTTAAGGGAAGGTATCTTATAAAGAGCTTTGACCCATTCCTTAATTATCTTTAAAGGATAATTAAGACTTAGGTTGTGGTGAAGGGGGGAAGTGAAAGGACTATTCTACCAAGGAAATGGCATGAGCAAAGTCATGGATGTGGAATGAACGTGAGAGGAATAGTCCCGTCCAGTAGTAGAAGAGACTGGTATTTTGCAATTAGATATGAAGTCAAAGACATTCAGAGGCACATTATAGAGGTATTTGAATGTTAGGAAAAATATTAGTCCAGCAAGTTAAAGGGAAAACATTGAACAAGTTTACTTTTATATGTTTTTATATGTTTTTCTAGTTGTAGATGGACACAATACCTTTATTTTATTTATTTTTATGTGGTGCTAAGGATCAAACCCAGTGTTTCACATGTGCTAGGCGGTCTATCACTGAGCTATAACTCCATCCCCTCTTTTTGTTCTTCTAAAAAAGATTCTAAGCATTCTGATAGTCAACTGTGGAAATAGAAATTAAAATATGCCATTTCCAAATGCCCCGTGGAACATGAAATATTCAAATATAAGTTAACAAACAGGATCTGTCTGCTCAAAATTATTATAAAATGCTGGTGGAAGAATTTAATAAAGACATATATAAATTGGAGTGACTAAATTCATAGGATCAGAAGAACCACTATAGTAAATATGTAAATTCTTCCAAAAATGACCTTCAGAATTAACTCTATTCCTAACAAAATCCCAAAGAGGTTTTTGTATACATAGACAGGCTTAAGCTAAAACCAAAAATGTCCAACACATTCAGAGGGATGGATGAGTGCTAGATTCCGCAAAGGCAAATGTAGAGTTCCTGTATTTAGGGTACCAACAAAATAGAGTTTACAATTAGATAGCATAGAAGGAATCTATTTTCACTTTAGTATGCACAAGTATAGCATTTAATATTGTTTTTAATTACAGTTAAATATGGGGAAGAATACCAAAATTTTTAAGTATAATGACCTAATATTTAGTACTTAGACCTTCTTAAATTCTTAATCCGCCCATGGCTGAAATTTACTTATTTGTTTAACCCAAAGAGTGATTGAGTGATTTCCACCAGCGTATGCCACTCGGAGTATGTATACAGCTAGCTTTGGGAATGTGGTTATAAAGAAGACAAGTGAGGCCCCTTCCTTCACAGAATTTACATTCTAGTGAGTAGAGAAGACAATAAGCAAATACACAAAAACAATGACCAGAACTGTGACAACATCAACTGTATAAAGAAAAAACTGGGTGAGGTGATAGCAAATGACGGTAGAGTGAAGGTGGTTGAGGACGTTCACATGAGGAGGGGCAGCCAGTGAAGTGATCTGGGTAAGGAAACATCACCCAAATACCCTTCAAGAGAGACAGAGTGACCTGCAGAGTTGGTGTGTTCTTGAAGCCAAAGGCAGGCCAGTGGGGCTTAAAGGTATAAAATGAAAGTGGGCAGGAGTCAGATTACACAGAACCTGATAGAGCATGGAAAGAAATTTGAATTCAGTTCTAAAAGACGTAAGCAAGTTAGTATGTGATGTGATTTATAAAGACGATATTGGCAAGTGAGTATAATAGTTTTTGAAGAATTTTAATAATATAAAATATTACCCTTTTAATTTGGCAGTTTTCTTTTCCAATAGGAAGGGAGCTTTTTTTTTTATAATTAATCTCCACAGATCCCTTTTAATGTCCCCAATGAAGGGCTGTTAGCTGAAGATTTGTGGGTTCTTAGAGAGTACATGGATGGATTTCCAAGGGTCCAGGAGCTCCTTGAAGTTTTATGTATATATGGTTATGTGTGTTTCTCTATGAGTTTGTCCCTAACTTAACAGATTTTTCAAAGGATTTTGTCATACAAAAAAGTAAAGACCTACTTCGCATTTATGTCCTAGCTGTGCTTTTTGAAGAGTAGTCCCTGCTCTTGTCTTAGGGTTCATGGCACTGTACAGACAAATTACATCTTTGGAAAGAAGGAAGTTCTACCTTAAGAGATGGCAGTGCAATGGAGGACAGCAGTATTTGCAGCAAAGAAGGAGGGAATGTTCTAAGTTTGTCACTAACAGAACTTCATAAAAATATTTTTTTTCACCTGTGTAATGACAGACCTATGACATTGAGACCAGGCCACTCACTTTATATATAAGAAAGTGAGAGTCCAGAGAGGTTAAGTGACTTGCCCAAGACTGCACAGCCAGTTAGGGACCAACCTAAAATTATAAATAGGTCTCCAAGCTATCAATACTATACTTTGTAATCCTTATCTAAAGGTTTACAAAGAAACTGTAATGAATATTGATCTTAAAATTTGCCTCGCATGGGGCTGGGGTTGTGGCTCAATGGTGGAGCCACTGGCACGTGTGAAGCACCAGGTTCGATCCTCATACCACATAAAAATAAATAAATAAAACAAAGATATTGTGTCATCTATAACTAAAAATTATTTTAAAGAACATTTGCCTAGCACGCACCAAGTCCTGAGTTCCACAAAAGCTCTAGTACTACAAAATAAGAGTTTAATGGGAATTAAGGGTTGAATTTTATTCACTTATACAAATACGCATTCCTCTGGAATTAGAAGGAAAGAAGGAAATAAAAGTCTTCAAAAATGTGCGAGATTAGCCAGATGGAATGGCACATTTTGTAATCCCAGTGTGTAATTCCAGGAGGTTGAAGCAGGAGGATTGTGAGTTCAAAGCCAGTTCAGCAACTGAGTGAGACTTTAAGCAACTCAGTGAGATCCTGTCCCTAAAAATATATAAAAGGGCTGGTGATGTGGCTCAGTGGTTAAAGCACCCTTGGGTGGTTCAATCCCTGGTACAAAAAGAAAAAAAAGTGCAAGATGCCAGCCCTGAAAGATGAAAAACATCAATGTAAAGATGCACAACCAGCCACCAGGCACAGTGGTGCCCACCTGTAATCCCAGTGACTCAGGAGGCTGAGGTAGGAGGATCACAAGTCCAATGCCAGCCTCAGCAATTTAATAAAGCCTTCAACAACTTAGTGAGACACTGTCTCAAAAAAGGCCAGGGATATGTAGCTCAATGGTAAAGGGCCCCTAGGTTCACCCACCAAAAAAAAAAAAAAAATACAACCAACCTTTTCTCCAAGATGGTGCGGAAAGCAAAAATGGAAGTTCCTGTCCTTCCCAAAGCCAGAACAAAGACTTTGAAGACCAAGAAAGCAATGCTGAAAGGAGTGCACAGCCACACAATAAAAAGAAAACCCACATGTCACCCACCCTCCAGTTGCCTGAGACAGCAGTTCTGGAGGCAGCTCAAATATGCCCAGAAGAGTGCTGCCAGGAGAAACAAGCTCCAACACTAAGTCTGCTGTGAAGACGGAAGACAACACACTTGTATTGGTAGTGGATGTCAAGGCCACAAGGACAGATCAAACAGGCTCTGAGGAAGCTCTATGACATTGATGCGGCCAAGGTCAATACCATGATGAGGTTTAATGGGAAGAAGAAAGTACGTATTCCACTCTTTCCTAATTATGAAACCTTTGGATGTTGCCAACAAGTTTGGGATCATCTAAATTGAGTCTCACATTTTCCAACACACACAGAAGATTGTACAACCAAGAAAGAGTAAATGGGAGTAACACAAATAGCTGACCTCGTGAAAGATATATAAACAGACATAAGTTACAAAAACTAGATGATTTTTCATTTACTGGTCTGGCAATGATTTTAGAAATGGGTAATCTCATGATTGAGTCAAGAGTATGAAGAAACAGACTTTCTCAATACCACTGATGAGCGTATATAAATTGGTCTAACTATTCTGGAGGGTAATTTGGCAATATGATTTCAAAAGTCTTCTAAAATGCACATCCAGCAATTCTACTTTAAGAATTTATCTTAAGGAGATTATAGTACTATTTTCAAAGACATATGAATAAGTATGTTAATCATTACTTAAAATAATAGCTGACATGTATTGAACATTACCTCATTGCAATTTATTAAAAATTACCTCATTTAATTGAAATTTATTGAAAATTACCTCATTCAGTCCTCACATTTACTATTACCCACCCCCCCAGTTTAGTAGTTAAGTTGCTCAAGGTGGCACAGTACATGGAAGAGCTGTGGTATGAATAACATGCTGTACACATTCAAGCAGAATCAAGGTCATGGGGCCTTATAAGCTGTATCAAAGGGCTTTGACTTCTTCAAGGTAAGCAATGGAGGAGACATTGAAAGTTTAAGAAGAAAAAAAAATAACAGGATCACATTTGAATTTTGCTTTGTCTCAAAGAATAGTTTGGTGGGGCAGATGTAAAAGCAAGGTAGGTAACAACTATAAATGAGAGAACTAAATGGAGAGAAGACAGAGTCAAGATATTCAAAAGCTAGAATCAAAAGGAACACCTGTCCCATTATGAGCCATTAAGGGAAAGGCAGTGTAAAGGATGAGGACTCCAAGGTTTCTGATTTGAGCAAACGGATGGTTTGTGGTGCTATTACCAAGGTGAAAGAAAAGATAAGTCAAATTTGAAGCCCTTAGAGTTCAAGGGGCCGGCGGAAGCTTAAGAGGAGTAGGCCTGTTCTATTTACTGGTCTGAAGGTCAAAGGCAATATCTGGGCAGGAGATAAGGATTTGTGATTCATTGGCCATATTTAGTTGCAGCCGTGGCCACTGGGTGAGATCATGGGAGAGTGGGGGAAAAAATGTTGGAATCAAGGGAATAATGAGGTTTAAAGATGTTTATAGGAGGCTGGGCAGAAGAAACTGCAGACAGAAAGAAAATCAGTGTAGACAGTCACTACAGAAAGCCAAGAAAAGAGTTTCAAACTGGGCAAGAGTGTGTTTCCAACTGGGTTAATGCCTCAAGGAAGCCCCCATAAGATAAGGACTAAAAAATCTTTCTTTGATACAGCAGTAAAGTAACTGTGGAGAAGGTGGAAACTGAAGACAGTCATGCAGTGGCAAGTTTTCAATGAATTGAAAAAAGGAAGGAAAAGGAGGAAAATGGAAACAATGAAATATGATCTGTTCTTGCAAGAACTTTGACTGTTAAGAGGAAAAAAGTAAAATAATACCTAGTTAGATACAGATGTGGAACATCTAAACTCTACAAAAGATCCTAATGGCCTGATAACCTAAGATTCTGTTTTTGTTTTAATCAAATAATTTATAACAACCATTTTAAATGAGAAATGAGAATTTGTTTCAATCTCAGGAAAGTTGGACTGGGGTTGTGTCTTATTGGTACAGCACTTGCCTAGCATGTGTGAGGCACAGGTTTGATTCTCAGCACCATGTATAAATAAATAAAGGTCTATCAACAACTAAAAAAATATTTAAAAATCATCATCATCATCATCATCATCATCATCATCATCATCTCAGGAAAGTTGCAGATGGACTTTACTACCTAGAGCCTAAATTCTATTTTCAATATTAGGTAGAAAATAATATTGGAGTTTTTGTCAGGGATATTTTGATATGGCTTTTAATAACTGGAATAAAATATTAAGAATAAAAGGAGGGGCTGGAGTTTTAGCTCAGTGGTATAGCATGTGCAAGGCACTGGGTTTGAACCTCAACACCACATTAAGTAAGTAAGAAAATAAATAAATAAAGGTATTATGCCCATCTACAACTAAAAATATTAAAAAAGAAAAGAATAAAAGGAATGCTGGGCATGGTGACACATCCCTGTAATCTCATTGACTTGGGAGGCTGAGGCAGGAGGATTGTAAATTCAAGGCCAGGCTCAGCAATTTAGCAAGTCCTTTTCTCAAAATGAAAAGTAAAAAGGAATGAGAATGTGGTTCAATGGTTAAATGCCCCTGGGTTCAATCCCCAGTACAAAAAAAAAAAAAAAAAAGGATAAAAGAAATATCATTTCTAGGGGCTGGGGTTATGGCTCAGTGGGAGAATGCTCGCCTAGCACGTGTGAGGCACTGGGTTCAATCCTCAGCACCACATAAAAATAAATAAAAAATAAAGGTGTCCACCTACAACTAAAAAAATAAATTAAGAAAAATGGAAATATCATTTCTAATATCATATATTTTAAAAGGTCAAAAAATACTTTCAGAAAAAATGGCTGTGGCTATAGGAAAATAAATAAAAGACTTAGAAAAGATTTATAAGCCATAGCTTATAGCTTTGCTTATTGATTTATAGCTCACCAAAAAATATTAAATGTATCTTGTGAATCCCTGTATAATTTTTTATTGTCTAATTATCCCAAATATACACAATTCTCACAAACTTGAGAATTGAGTTTATTTCACTTTAGTAAATGAAGGTCTTACAACACCTTTAGTAGAAAGTTTATGCAGGAATCAAAAAGTTAGACAATGTTAGTGAGGATGTTGCAACAACAAAAAATTGCAAACTACTAGTTGAAGTGAATTCTGCTTCTTTTCATCTGTCCCTAAAAGAAAAGAATTGGAATGAATACAGTGATGTCCTTTGTTTCTGATATAAAAAAAAAAAAGTTTTTTTAAATGTCTGTTTTTGAAGAACAGTGATTTCTAAATTTTTTTCTTAGTAAACATAGATATCAATGTGTCCAGTTTTTAAATTCTCAGTGGCTTTCTCAACTAACAGTGACAACATTCAATAACATTATTCATGTTTATAAATGTAAACCCTTACCTTTAGGAACAGTCTTCTTGTCCAATGTTGTTTAAACAGCAACATGGGATATTCTGACCAAATAGCAAAATTCCATTTTAATTAAGAATACCTTTAAATTTGTGTGAAGTCAGTTTTTGATGTCTTGACAAAAAAGTTCTATCCCACTAGATTAGGTCAGAGGTTTAGGAATATCTCAAACACAACTATTTTTAAGACCTAGAAATTAAATGGAATTTGAAAACAAACTGATATAACATCAAATCAAATACACAGTAAACAGCTCTTTTGTACCCTTAAAACAAACCTAAGAATTAGATATTATTATTTTCTTTCCTATTTTACAGCAGAAGAAAATTGAGACCGAGAAAAGTTAAGGATTTTGCTTAAAAGACACAAAACTAGTAAATAACAAAGTAGGACCCAAGCTCCGGTTTTCTCATAAGGATAGTTTGTTGAAAAAATAAAAACACAAAATGTAAGTCAAAAAATAACACTATAAGCAATGCCACATTGTAGAATGCACTTCTGTGATTATTGGTCAAACTTATCATTCAGATATGAGTTGCAAATGTTGGAAAAAATGAGAGCTTGCTGAGCTGGGGCCAGAGCCAGCAGGCTACAGATTCCAACTCTGCCACATGCTGACTGTATATGACTTAAGGAAAATTCAATTTCCTTATCTGTAAAATGAAGGCAATTGACACTAACCTCCCAAAGGTCTAAGTGATATACCAAGTAAAGCACCAGGTACAGTGTGTGACATGCATAGTAACACTGCCAGCTGATTCCTTCCCTCCTAGGAAAGACTATGTAGAACTGACCTAGATCTTGAATGTAGATTGAGTTGGGATGTTGAAAGAGAATGGGGAAGCTCATTCCAGGAAGAGAAAACAAGCACAGTCAGAGACACAGCAGGGAAAATGTGTTTAAAATAATTTAACTGAAGCAGAACATTTGAATTTAATATTATAAAATAAGCCTGGAAACCAGTTCGGAGCCAGATTACATCAGACCTCAGCCAAAGAATTTGGATGTTATAAATAATAGGGAATGATGGAAATTTTGGTTTCTTTTTAAAAATCATGCTTTATCATCCTTATTTTCTATTATAAACCCATATATGTTTATGGTAGAAAGTCTGTAAGTTATTAAGAACCATAGAGTGTAAAGGAAAAAAAAATAACAAATTACTTTATTCAGTGTTCACCTTGGGGGAGAGAGAAAATCCTTTTATTGTTATATCCATTAGTGATATAACATCCTTTGTTGTATCCCCTTTTCTTCCATCTAGCTTTAGTGAAGCATAATTGACAAATAGAAATTAAACATTCAAGGTATGCACTGTGATTTGGTATTCATATCTATTGTAAAATGATTACCATTACCAAATTAATTAACAAATCTATCACCACACATTGTTGGCATCTTCCTTTGGTGGTATTTTGATTTTCTTTTTTCCTTTCCCCATGTACATTTATTATTTTAATATTAATACCAAAGTTTATAAACACATGGAAAACACTAAGAATGTTTGTGTAAATTCTCTTTTTAGGAAAAGATTTGCCTCTATAAAATGGAATTGCTTATTTGAAATGGTCACCAGTAGGAATTCCTCAAGAGTGCGACAAATGAAGTTTGAATTTTATATTTTTGGGGTACAATGGTTATTTATCTTTATTACATATTTTGTCCTATAATTTTAACATATAATTGTAACATTTTTTTTCCTTTTCCTTTTAATATAGGAAGTTATTTAATTTGTCTAAAAAATATTGCTATCCTCACATTATCCAGAAATGACCTATGGGGACATTTGGGTGTATTTTCAGTTTAGAGGTTTGAACTTGGGAGTTGACTAGGATAAAAGTAGGATTTTCAGCAGTTTAGTCTGACCAAAGCATATTAGAAAGATCTGAATAGAGATATTATGAAATAAAGGAAACCATATTGGGCTATGGCAACAATTCAGACATAAGTCAAAAAGAGGCAAGACTGGTGTGGTGATGATGAACATGGAAAGAAAACAACAAATTCAAGAAGTAGTACAGAGGGTGAATTGACAGGATTTGGTGAGTCATACGCTATGGAAGGCACAGAAGATGAGTAATGAAAGATGATGCTAAGGTGTCATTCTGGCAATTTACATAAGCTTCAATTTCCTCATCTATAAAATGGGGTTAATAATTGTACCTTCCTCACAGGGTTGTTGGGAGGATCAAATGGAGGACATCTAGAACATAGCACAGTAACTAGAAGGCATCCTTAATAAATATTAGCTGTTATGGTTTTATAGATATTGAAACTAGATGATTAGGTTTAAGAATAAAGAAAATCTAGGGCTGGGGAGATAGCTCAGTTGGTAGAGTGCTTGCCTTATAAGCACAAGGCCCTGGGTTCGATCCCCAAGCACCGCAAAAAAAAAAAAAAAAAAAAAAATTCTCAGAAGAAGTAGGAAAGTCAGAGCAGGTCTGGTGGCACGTGTCTATATCCCAGTGACTCCAGGAAATATTATGAGGCAGGAGGATCACAAGTCCGAGACCAGCCTGAGCACCTTATCAAGACCCTGTCTGAAAGTAAAAATTAAAAGGGTTGGGAAATGTAGCTAAGTGGTAGAGTTCCTCTGAGTTCAATCCTTAGTACCGAAGGTGGGGGAGGTGCAGTTGAGCTGCATTTTAGACATGTTAAACTTACATTTATGGTGGACAGTCAAGTAAAAATGTTCAACAAGGCCCATGATCCTTGATGTTGGACACATTTTGGGAAGACTCCATATTTATGAGAAGCAGGCATTGGGAGAGTGGATACCTCCACAAAGTGCTACTTATATTCTCCCCTAACCTCCACTTAACTAGCAGATATTACCCAAACAAATGAATGATTTTTATTTGGTGTTGACTCTCTGGCTAAAAAGCTTTCCAGGCAGGACAGATACCAAAGTATCAAAGTACTTAGATTTGGGAAGCAGACAGATCTGTTTGAATTCCAACTCTTATTTTACTTTTTTTTTTTTTTTTTTTTTTTTTTTTAGAGATGGAGTCTTTCAGTGTTGCCCAGGCTGGCCTCAAACTCCTAGGCTCAGTGAGCCTCCTGCCTTAGCTTCCTGAGTAGTTGGGGCTAAAGGCATGCCCTAATATACCTGGCCTTCTACTTTCCTAAGCTGTTTGAGCTTAGGAAAATTAACACTCTAAACTTCAGTTTTCTTGTTTACAAAATAAAATAATAAAAATTTCTACCTCACAGTATTCATGGAAGGATTATATGGATTCTTTAAATGAAACCCTTTGTAAAACACAGTATATGATATAAATATCAAGCATTGCTATTAATCCTGTCTCTCCTTGAGACTATTAGTATATTTCCATTTTTTCTTCATCTCAAAGTACCAAACAGGAGAAGCACTCTCTACTGACTGCTGATCATTTTGCTAGCAGGACTTTGGTCCTCAGCCTCTCCCTAGGTCTCATTCCCCTTGGGAATCTTGTTGCCCATATTGTATGAAATACCAGAATGTCAAACAGCATTATTAAGACAAGACTGAAGCAACCCTGTGTGTTAGTTTGTGTTTGGAGAGACTCTGCATTTGTCTTCTACCACTGCTCTTTAAAAAAAAAAAAAAAAAAAAAAAAAAAAAAAAAAAAAAAATTTACCACAAATTTACTAGCTGAAAAAAACCACAAATTTATTATCTTACAGTCTTGTGATTCAGAAGTCAGAGGTGGGTCCCAGTGGGCTAAAATCAAGGTGTCCAGCAGAGCTGCATTTCTTTCTGAAGGCTGTAAGGGAAAATCTGTTTCTTCGTGCTTTCCAGTTTCTACAGGCTGCCTGCATGTCTTGGCTCATGGCCTCTTTGCCCACCTTCAGCAATGGTAGGTTGAGTTCTTCCCACATCATCAACCATCTCTCTGGTTCTCTTCTGTCTCCCTCATCTTCTACTAAGGAGCCTTGTGATTATTTAGTGCCCACCTGGAAAATCCAAAATACTCTGTATGAAGGTCTATTAATTAGCAACCTTAATTCCCTTTGCAACTTATCACCCTTTGCTATGTAACCTAACATAGTCACAGATTCTGAAGATTAGAACACGAACATTTGGAGTGTTCATTCTGTTTATTACACCCTCCACAAAAGAACACCAAGAAAGTTTCCCTCTGCTTTGTCCTGCCACTGTGCAAGACCTGATTTACTAAATTATGAATGGTCAATCACAACTTGATAATTATAATAATCATAGTTAGTTGGTCTTTCATAAGAAGAATTTTCTGATCTAATCTGATTCTGTTCTATGCTGGAATATACATTTATATTCAAACATGATGACTATTAACTAACTAAAAATGTTTAAAGAAATAATGATTCCAATAAATCTTCAGCATGGAAAAGAAAGCTTTATCATCAGCCATTCATTTTCATAAATGATACAAATGTCCATTTCATTTCTGAGACTACCTCATAAATCCACCATGATTGTTACCAATACGTTTCTTATCTGTTTCTTATTTCTTTAACAGAATCTCAGCAGTAGTGTTTTCATTTTCGCTCCAACTAATGATTAATGAATAACAGAACATATCCTAAGACAGGTGAAAAATATCAGGTTGCCAGGCAAAGCATGTAAATATGTCAGAGATGGGAATTTTTTTAAAGGGCGAAAAGCTGTAAGTACTATTTTAGATGTACCAAGGGTTTAAACACTATAGTTGGCAATGGGCAAAAACTCAATGCCTTTGAATTTAACTCTGAAATTCAGTATTTCTATCTTTTAAGTTTTTTTAATTTATATAGATCCATTAAAAATAAACTTATTCAAATCTTGCTGGACAGGATAGCACATACCTTTAATCTCAGGTACTCGGGAGGCTAAGGCAGGAGGATTGTGCATTCAAAACCAGACTGGGTAACTTAGTGTGATCCTGTCTGAAATAATAAAAAAAAAAAAAAAAATTTTTAAATTTATCCAAACCTCCAATAAAGAATTTTTACCTTGTTTTTCACCAATAAAAATAGAAAGAAGGAAGGAATAAATAAATTTTGGCTTAAAAACAGGACAGGCTAGCACTAAACTGTTTTATGACTTTGGAAGGGTACTCAAGAGACAGAAATGAGAGCCAGTCAGCAAATATTGAGCTTCTCTATTACAGCCAAGCACCATATTTGTGCATATCATCTCAGTGTTTTCACAACAACCCTTATAGGTAGGCATTGTTACCTTATTGTGAAGGTGAAAGAATTGAGGCTCTGAGATGAAAAGATTCTCTCCCACAATCACAGCTATACAGTGGCAGCACTTGGATGACAGTCCAGTTCTACCTGGTCCAAAGCCCACACATACTCTCTCCCCCACCCTCAGCTGTTCTTCTGTTCCTTATCTACAAAATGAGAATTGAGTCAGATAATCTCCAATGCTCCTCAAGCTGTAACTATATGGCCTTTTTGATTGGGAGGGGAAGGGGAATCAAGGAAGGGGTCTCAAGAGAAAGATGTCCACTTTCTCTCCTAAGGGGAAAGCACTAGAACCGTGTGTTTCATCTGAACTTGACTCCCTGTTCTACAAAAGAAAGCTACTGCTGCTAACAGCACTACAAATGATGGGAATCCCAAAACACTGCTCTTTCAAAAAGAAGAAAATCTTCTAAATCTCCTTTGTGGGGTCATTTTTATGAATTTTCATTTCCAAAAGTTAATCTTCAATACTTATTGAAAATTTTATTGTGCCCAACACTGAGTTAAATTTTATTGTGAGACTCAGGAAACAGCAAAGAATTATAAGATGTAGTTTGTATTCTCAGGAACTTGTAACTAGCTAAGGAACACAATTAACACATAAAGCAAGTTTTAAAAGTCCGTGTATAATGCAGGACTGGAATGTGTAATCATCCAGACAATACATATTACAGGAGGACAAAGAAAGGGGAGATCAAGGGAGGTAGCAGTGCCCATGAGAACTGGGGCAAAGACAGTGTTCTTTACCTTGCATTCTGGACTGGTCTTTCTTGGACTTTTCTATCATTGTGAAATTCTGGTATGAACCTTTCACATAGTTCAAGCATTCCCAGCTTTGCAGGCTACAGTCTGTCCTTCATATCACGTCATCTGAATGCCTCTTCATCTTTATTGGCACTTACGGGGAGGGTAAAACCCCATGGTATGCAAACACTGTCATGGTTACTTGCTTCAAGCCATGGGAAGTTTCATGCAAAACCAGTTTCTCAATAGGGCAAATGTTGTGTAAAGGTATAAGGAGCTTGAGAAACTAGTTAAAAGACAAGCCTGTCACAGCAAGAACCAGATTTGAATGGGGACACTTTCTTGTCTGTGTCAGTGATGGTCAGCTTCCAGTTCTTTACTGAAGGGCCTTGTATACTTAAACACTTCTTTAACCCCTGGGCCCAGAGGCCATAGGAGCTTGTTCTACATCGTTGGAATTCAACCCCACACACCTCTGTCTGCCCATCCTCTTATGCCACTCTATGGTAAGAGACTCCAGGTGTGAAAAATTTTTCCAGAATTCTAGATCCCTCCCTCCCTCAGACTACTAAATATATATCCCTTTTTCCAAATTCTACATTTTCTTTAAATTTTTTTTAGTTGTAAGATGGATACAATACCTTTATTTTATTTATATTTATTTTTATGTGGTGCTGAGGCTTGAACCCAGTGCCTCACACATGCTAGGCAAGTGTTCTACCATTGAGCCACCAACCCAGTCCTTCAAATTCTACTTTAAATGTAATATGGGAGTGTAACCCCAAGAGATGATGTGACCTGATAAAGTAGCCTAGTAGATTAAATAGTCACCATATGTTTACTATGTGATCTGAAATAATACTGGACTGAGGAATTTTTCCCAAAGTAGTTGAAGACAAAATGAATACACAAGAAACAATAGCTCGGGCTGGGATTTTGGCTCTGGTGGAATGCCTGCCTGTCACATGTGGGCCACTGGGTTTGATCCTCAGCATTACATAAAAATAAGCAAAATAAAGGTAAAAATAGTTCAGTGTATTTATCAGAATAATAGCATCTAACACTAAAGCAAGGGTAATTGGTTCAGAAAACCAGGACATTGATGAGTACGGAAGTGAAGAGGGAAAATTTCATGGAGATAAACAAGGTCTAGGATAGACCCTAAAGAAATGGAAGAGATTGGATAGGCAAGGAAGAGAAATTATGACATTCTAGAAATGAGGAATACCATAACCAAAGACAGGAAAAATATATGTGTACATGGAAAATGAAGGTGGTCAGCCTGTCTCAGGGAAGGTTGAGGTGAGAATATGCAAGCAAGAATTAGTGGGAAATAAGACCAAATGGATAGGATGAATTCATAAACAAAATCAGCCAATATATAAGTGCTGATTAGGTGTCAAGAACTATATTAGGTCTCTTGCCACATAACAGCAACAGCTTACACCTATTAAAGCTTACACTGTGCCAGGCATAGTGTGTGTATATACACACACACACATATATACATGCCTATACATACACATATGTATCTATGTAATTTTATCTTCACTCACTGCAGATCTCTGATCTATGCCTGTTAGTTTCTCCATTTACAGATGAAAACGATGAAGCCCAGAGAGATTAAGGAACTTGCTCCAGGTCACATAGTAAGTGGAAAAACCTGGACTTCAGGCAAGTGAGTCAACTCAAATGTGAGCTCTGAACACAATGCTAAATTACCTCCATACATATTATCTCATTAAATCCTCATAAAAGTCCCTATGACACAGGTATCATTAGCCTCATTTTGCAAATGAAGATCCAAGGTTCCAGGAGTCAATTAATTATCCAATGTCATTCTGCAGGGATTTGGAAGTAATTTTAATTTCAAGTCCATTAAACTTTCCATTACAACATAACCACCTGCTGGCAAGTACCTCTAGTATGGTATCAAATTAGGGGAAATTTTGACAACCTGATAAGAGCAAGAAGTCTAGAAGACAGGAATAGGGAGGAATTTCATGATTTTGAAGAGAATGTGATTTTGATTGATGAAGATAAGTCTAGATCTGGCCTCAACCAATGACAGGAAATTGAATCAGAGTAATAGTGGACATGACACTCTTTTTAAATGACTTAATGGACTATTGTTGGGACCTGAGATGTTACATAAGCAGCTGGTTTGTTGCAAAAAATGAAGGTTCTTTTTAGATATGTTGCAACCTGAATTGCAGAACCATGACTGGCACATTCCCAAGGAAATGACTAGTAGGCACTCAGGGACGTGGGATTGGAACTCAGGTAGAGAATGAAGGTGGCAATCACATTCAACCAAAAAAGAAACCGGGCTGGGGAGATAGCTCAGTCGGTAGAGTGCTTGCCCTGCCAGCACAAGGCCCTGGGTTCGATCCCCAGCACCGCAAAAAAAAAAAAAAAAAAAAAAAAAAAAAAAAAAGAAACCTATGCAAGGACCACTGAATGCACTGAATGAGCAATTCAGTCAGATCTCAAGGAAAATAAATCATTAATAGTTGCATTAAGTTGGGATTCAGCACAGAATAAAAATGCAGGATAACAAAAAATAAGTCATAGGTCAAGACAAGTGGTCAGGGCCATGCCAGAGATGAAATGAAAGGGATACTGCAGCAAATGAGATCTCACCAGTAACAAGGCAGAATGACCACAGAATAATCTCTTGTCCTAATTGTGGGATCGTGGGTGTTTCCATATTACAAGAGTCAAACTCAGCTTAACTGGATAGGACCCTAAGTTTGACCCTGCAGATTAGGAACTTTCCTGAAAGAGAGTACATTAGCACAGGGATAGAACTTAAATCATCAAAACAGGTTCTTCCACTGAATTGCACTCTTAAAAATGCCAAAATGATGGGCTAGGGTTGTGGCTTGGTGGTAGAGCACTAGCCTAGCGTGTGTGAGGCACTAGGTTCGATTCTCAGCACCACATATAAATAAATAAAAATAAAAGGTCCATTGACAACTAAAATATATTTTTAAAAAATGCCAAAATGATAAATATTATGTATAATTTGCCACAATAAAAAAAAAAGAGGGAAAACTAGGGCAAGCTAGGGATGTAGCTAAGTGGTAGAGCACTTGCCTAGTATGCATGAGGTCTTGGGTTTGATCATCAACAACACACACACACACACACACAAAAGGAGGGCCTTGCCTCTGAAAATAAAAACAACTGGATCCTCAAAAATCTCCGAAAGCTCAACTAATTTAGCATCTCCTAGACTTACCCCTCTTTGTTAAAGCTCTTTATCTTCTTGCTCAAGGTGGCGGGGCTGTGGTGCTGAGGAATGAAAGTCCCTATGAAGTCATGGATTCTGTAGCTGCCTGGCTCCCTTGTCATTCCAATCTGGAGAAAGAACAGGACAGATAGTTGTGGACAATTTGCAGCAGAAATCCTCTCCTGGCTTTTCTGTTCCCTCCTTCCTTTTTTTTTTTTTTTTTTTTTTTTCATAGTAAAGGGATCATGATACATTGGCCAGTGTCCCCAGCTCTGTCTGTAATCTCTTTTGCATCACAGAAATAAGAAAGTGAGGCATAGAACACAGCCGACACCTAAAAGGTGTTTGCTGAGAGAGGAACTGGGAGGCCTGTGATTTCAGTTCTTGCTTATTATTCTATTGATTTGTCCTCTCAAGGTTCTCAAATCCTCCTTCTGACTGATTTCAGAGATTACCTCCTCACCTGTGCCAAATTCCTTTCCTGCTTTTTACAACACCTATTCCTAAATCAAGCATCCTCCTCAAATCAGGGCAATCCACACAGGCTCCTATGCTCTTGTAAGTGGCCAGGTGTAGTTCCTTCTCATTTTACAAGTGGGGACACAGGGGCCCAGGATTGCTGAGTGATTTGCCCAAGGGCATACACCTGGTTAGTTGCAGCACAAGGAGAGTCTGACCTTCTGATCCACTCTCCAAATCTCTTTAGATAGACAAAGAGATCCTGGATGAAATATTTGGAATTCTGGTTTTTGGTTCTTTGGTACTGGGATTGAACTCAGAGGTGCTTTACTTACAACTGAGTCACATTCCCAGACCTTTTTATTTTGAGACAGGGTCTCACTAAGTTATTAAGGGTTTTGATAAGTTGCTGAGACTGTCCTTGAATTTGCAATCCTCGTGTCTCAGCCTCCCAAGCTTCTGGGATTACAGGTGTGTCCCACTAGGCCCCACTGGAGTTCTGTTTTTATTGAAGCTTTGCTTTCCCAAAAGTTTGATCTCTTTTATTGCCTTTTTCAATACAAATGCTTAAAATTTCTGGCAGTACCAATTAGGGATCTAGAAGAGAATGGTAACAGCATTGATGGAGTAGGGAAGCTCACTGGATGCCCACAAAACCATCACAGACTACTTATTATGCTGTGGGTAAAACTCAGATCCATGCCCTCCCTCAGTCCTCGTACAGCACGGCCTCACAGGGCCCCTGTCTATATACTAGCGCTTTCTAGTTCTTTTCAGCATTGTCCCATGTAGACCTTGATGTTTGCCTCTGCAATCTTTGATTACCAAGGTTAACAGGTAGCTTAGGATGGGCTCTCCAAGGTTATGACGAGATAGAAGAATGACAGTACAGCTAATCATAAGTGTATTTATTGGGCAAACTTCAGGAAAAACTGGTTACTCAAGTTTATCACTTCAAGAAAAGAAGTTTTATGTGACGCTTGACATGGTGTGAAATAGATGTAAGCAAGGTTGTTCCATTACCACCTCTTTTGGGAAAGGGCATCTGTGGGTCACTTCAATACAAAAAAGTTTCTTTTTTTTTTTTTTCTGAGGTCACTCAAGTGCTAAATTTAACCAGAGAAATGAATTATCTGTTTTCATCAAACCTAGATATCTTTTTCATGGTCATGTTCAGAAAATGCAGGGATTCAGGTTTAGAAATTTTAAGTCATTACATCATATTGAGTTGTTTTGGGATTTGCAAATCATCTAAACTAGGTCCTAATTTTGCAGATGAGGAAGCTGAAGTTTCCCATCTATTGTACATCTACTATGCAGTCTAAGATTGCACTCATTTTATTACAAGCTAAAATTGTACTTGAAAGGAACAAGGCTGTAGCCATTTCTTGCCTGATTCTGCCCCCTCCCCACACACTATTTTTTAATCTGGATCGTTAAGTTCCCCATTAGTCATTGGTCCAATTATCCCATGGGCTTCCACTACTTAAGGGTAGTTCTCCTGCTGTTAGCATGCTTTCTCTTGCCCTTAAGGACGGATACTCTGTTCGTCTGCTTACTAAAATCTCTTGTGTGAGTTCCTGTATTCGGAGTGGTTTTCTGGGTGCTTTCAGTACTGTTGGCTCTTGCAAAACTGGCGATTAACCTAAAACCCATAATACTTTTCACATAAACCACTGTTCATTGTCCCAGATTTATACAATAAATTTCTTAAAATTTTGTTCAGGGGTTTACCTTTTGCTTTTCCATTCCATTTTGTTAGTTTTAACCCCACATTCCAGTCCATGGTTTGAATTTTTGTCTATCTTAATTTTAAGAATGATCATTTGCCATTGTGCACTTCATGCCTGCTGTCTCATGTAATGGCTAAACTGTTCTAAATAAAACTCTATGTATGAAAAGTATTTAATTTAGAATTCCCCCACTTAGTTTTTGGGTCCTTTAGAAGGCTGGGTAACTTTTTTCCCTTCTTACGTGACAGCTCTAGAAATGGGTCTTTCCTTCATAGGACAGAATATTCTTATGTTTTGTCTCCTGCCAGGAACAGGTGTAGGTGGGATAATGTGGTAAAAGCTCATCCTCTAAACTCCAGAGTCTGGGATATTGTATGTCCACTTTCATGTATAAATTAACAGTTTATTGGCTATGAAAACTGGAGAAATCATGATACTCAAGAACAGGAAGGAAAGGAAGATTTCTTAATCTCTTTCATATTTAAAAGAATATCTTCTATAAGCAAATAGAGAATAAGCTGAGTAGATTATTTGTGATTACTTTGTATATTGTAAGTAGCCTGACATTTAAGAATAATCCCCGACTTCTTCCACTCCTTCATTCCCCAGATCTAATAAGAGTGGCTAGGCTGGAGTTGTGGCTCGATGGTAGAGGGCCTGTCTAGCACACACTGGGTTCAAACCACATAAGAAAATAAAGTTATTATGTCCATCTGCAACTAAAAATGTTTTTAAAAAATAATGAGTGGCTAACATTTAACAAGCACTTACTAAGTGCCAGATACCTCACTCGATACTTTATAAACCTGATTAATGGAATCCTCACAACAATTATCACAATGTTAAAACGAGAAGACTGGTACTGTGTGAGTGTGTGTGTGTGTGTGTGTGTGTGTGTGTGTGTGTGTGTGTGGTGCTGGGGATCAAACCCATGTGTTTGTGTTAGGCAAACGATTTACCACTCAGCTATTCTCCCAGTCCAAGAGTGTCACTTTTAAGAGGTTAAATTACTGCTTGAACTCATATGCCTAGAATTGGTGGAGCCAGATTCTCATTCAAGTTATTGTTTCTCCAGAATCCAAAAGCTTATGCACTATTAAGTATTAGTCTGGGCCATCTAGGAGAGACATTGAACCATGATGCACATCTTACCCTTATGAATCATAGAAGGAAGGGAGGGAGGGAGAAAGGAAGTTTGGATGAAGAGCCTTAGACTTCAGTACAGTATTAAGAAAGTTCTGCAAGGCTAAACATCTTGGAGCTAAAGTTGCCCACCAGAGTAGTTCCACATTACCCAGGATTGGGCCGCCTTAGACTTCAAGAAGCAGTGATGAATTTCAGAGCATAGAAATTAGTTAGCTGTGATCCTTTATGAGCAGTGCATTTTTATTACTGCTACTTTATATCACACTCTCTTCAAGCAAATCTGCAGATTTTGTCTTCAACCAATATCTCTGCCTATTGCCCTAGTTCAAGTTAAGTCATCATTCACCTAAATAATCCAGTAACACTAACATTTTCTTACTTCCAGTTTCAGTACCCTTAAAACAACTTCCTGCAATGCTTCCAAGATGATCTTTCTGATACATAAATCCAACTATGTGATAATCCAGTATAAGAAGCTAGGTGGAGATGTCTTTTTGTCATTCTTATGACAGATGTGATGATCCTCTAGTACATAAATGACAAAAATCTCACCAGCTTTCATAAAGTAGGCTAATTTCAAAATTGCCTCATATTCTTTTTTTTAAAGATTTTAGAAATAATCTTATTTTATTTATTTATTTTTATGTGGTGCTGAGGAGTGAACCCAGTGCCTCACATATGTTAGACAAGTGCTCTACCACTGAGCTTAACCCCAGTCCCAAAATTTCCTTCATATTCTTTCTGGTAAGTACTTCATTATGAAATTTAAATATTGGCCTATCCCATTTACCATATTTTCCATCTGCTTAAAAACCCTTCAAATATTTATAGGCAAAACCCCAAACTTTTGATCATGGTATACTAGGACTCCTAGGACCCAGCCACTCCCTACTTCTTTGACATTAATCCCTCCCACTTATTTCCTGGCATATAATACTCCAAAAATGTAGTAGTGAATTATTTGTGGCTCCTAATGTACTATATCATATCTTCATGTCTTATCATACTCATATACTTTACCTGATGTTCCATTTTTTCTTCTCCCTTTGTTCCTATTTGAATTTCAGATTCAGCTCAGCCACCACCAACTTTCCATAACTCATATATATCCCAACCCAAAGATCAGTTAGCCCAATCTCTAGCCCAATTCAGCAATCCTCTCTGTGGCATCCAGGCAGAAGGTCATCCAGGAAAGAGTCCCTGACTTCACAAGACTACTGGCTATATCTTTGATGGGTTATGACAATGCTCATGGACATATACCAATCAAAGCCACATCTTATTCCACTGTGTCAGGAGTCTGTCAGTTCCTCTTTCTCCATCTTTTCTGTGGGCAGTGGTTAAAATGAATAGCACTCACCTAAACTGAATTGAAATAAAGGAGTGCTCACCTACAGCATCAAGATGAATGGAGAGTTAGGAAACTGACTGAGAAATTCTGGTAAGTCCTATAGAGAGGAACTCTAGCTTTGCATCTTGGGTAGGAGTGGAGGCAGGGAAGAAAATGAGGAAGGACAGAACTTACCAATAAGCCATTGGTTGTTTTCTTATGGTTGTCATTTCTGAACTTTTTGCCTTTTCATTTCTGAATCCCTACCTGTGACTCACAGATGTTTTCAAGAGGCTTTCAGAATGCCTGTGGACTTCAATAAGTGTGATGGCTGTGTAAAGGGAAGACGTAACCTATGATAAACCACATAAGAATTAGAATTTGGCTGTAGTGATGATAGTCACTAAGATTCCAAACATTTTCTTAGTGCTTTTTGGTAAACCTCCCTTTCCAAAAGGCTGAAAAATTGCATGTAGAACTATGCATGTAGACAAAAGATTCTTAGAGTAGGAGGAAAAAATAGTAAACAAAAACCAATTTGGGAACCCTACACTTGCTGGGATTATGGGATGAGATGATGAACATAAGCTTTCTTTATCCATATCTATCACAGGTATAGTTTTTTCAGTTTTCAATATGCATTGCCTGCTTTTTTGCATTTTAGAGGGTTCAGTATGGTGGTTGAATAAACTCTGGGACATTGTCAAAAGTTTTCAGTCAAAAGTTTATTTGGGGGAAGCATAAGAAGGACTTGTAATACATATGAACAAATCAGAAAAAAATATGACTAAAAATCTCACTATTAAAATTATTTACACTGTCATATTGGAAATAAATTCTCTTACCAGCCATTGTAAGCCTATACAAAGCATATGATTGAATTATACATAAGAAGATGAGTACAGATCATCTGGAAATATAAACATGAGAATGGAATGATAAAAGGAAATTAGAGCCGGGCTGGTGGCATATGCCTATAATCCCAGTGGTTCGGGAGGCTGAGGCAAGAGTATTGCTAGTTCAAACCCAGCCTCAGCAACTTAGTGAGGCCCTAAGCAACTCCGGGAGACCCTGTCTCTAAATAAAATATAAATAATATAATCCAAGGACGTGACTCAGTGGTAAAGCATCCCTGGGTTCAATCCCTGGTACCAAAAAGAGAGAGAGAGAGAGAGAGAGAAAAGGAAATTAATTGAAATTAGATTTTTAAATGTATTCCAAAGCGGCTTTAATTAAAATAGTAGTTCCGGTGAAAAAATGGGCAGATGAATGGGAAGGTAGATGGACATAAGTGGACTCACATGCAAACAAAGTTAGTTTATAATAAAAGGAGCCCTCCAAATCATTATGAAAAAGGATCAATAAATGGTATAGGGATAAAGGAATAGTTTTTTAGAGAAAATGAAATTTTTAGAGGAATTTTTAGAGAAAATGAAAGGAAATCCATATTTTTTCTCTGTATATCAAAAATAAAGCATAGATAGGACAAAGACAAATATAAAAATGAAATCATAAAAGTACTGGAATAAAATAATAAATTTTTATGTAATCTTGGTGTGGAGAAGGCTTTGTCTAAGTATAATATAAAACCCAATCCTTCCGTAGGGAAAAATTAATACATATGACTATTTAGAAAAGGAATGTTCTGAGTAAAAAATACAATCAACAAAGTCAAAGACAATCAAGAGTCTGAAACAAAAATGGGAAACACCTATGATTTATAAGTTCTAATTCCTATAGTATAGTTGGAACTTTCAGAAAGAATATGAACTGATAGTTCAGATAAAAAGAAATATCACAACCACAAAATAATACCCAATCTCATTGCTAACTTAATAAATGCAAGTTAAAATATCACCAAGTTACTTTTTTGTTGTTGTTACTAGGAATGGAACTCAGGGGAGCTTTGTCACTGAGTCAAATCCCTAGTCCTTTTTATTATCTTTTTTTTTTTTTTTTTTTTTAATTTTGAGACAGGATCTCACTAAGTTGCTTAGGCTAGCTTCCAACTTACAATCCTCCTGCCTCAGTCTCTGAGTTGTTGGGGCATGCTCCACTACTCCCAGCTAGTTACTATTTTTAACCTAACAAATTGGCAAAGCTTTAAAAGCATAATAGTAAAACACATTGTGTTACCTTTCTATCATTGTGACAAACACACCTGAAATAATCAACTTATAAGAAGAAAAGGTTTATTTTGGCTCATGATTTCAGAGGTTTCAGTTCACAGTTGCTTGGCCCTATTGCTTTGGGCCTATGGCAGCACAGCACATCATTGTGGGAACATGTGGTAGAGGAGGCCCATTTCTCTCATGGCAGCTGGGAAGCAAAGAGAGAGACAGGGGTTACAGTCCAAATATTCTCTTCAAAGGAATGCCCCAGTGACCTAACTTCCTAATACCAGACCCCATCTTCTAAAGGTTCCACTACCTCCTAATAGGGCAAGGAACTGGGGACCAAGCCTTCAACACATGGGCTTTTGGGGAATATTTCAAATCCAAGCTAAGGTGCACTTTGACTAGCATGTGAGGGAATGTGCAAATATTGGTGGAAGAATATATACTTAATGCTTTTGGAGGACAACTTGGCAATATTTGTAAAAATTTTAAGTATGTTGATATGCTATATATTTAACCTAGAAGTTCTTTTAGGAATCTATCTAAATTTACACAAGAATATGAAGATGTATAATCAAGGTTGTGTATTTCTGCATTGTTTCATAAAAATAAAAAGTAAATAAGAAGTAATTTCTGTCAAGGTTTTTTGTTTGTTTGTTTGTCTGTTTTGTTTTTCTGAGACAAGGTCTTGCTGTGTTGCCCAGGATGGCCTGCTAGGCTCAAGTGATCTTCCTGCCTCAGCTTCCCACATGCCACTGTGCCTTATGGGAAAAAGTAAATTCGAAAAGAAAGAAAAATATCAATGAAGGAAAGAGTGTTCTATATGATGTTATAGAATAATATCCAAGACATATTGTTAATTTAAAAATTAGAATGTGTATATAATATATATGCTAGTCAGCTTTTCATTGCTGTGACAAAAATACCTGACAAGAACAACTTAGAAGAGGAAAAGTTTATTTGGAGCTTACAGTTTCAGAGGTTCAATCCATAACCCACTTCATTATTTTGGACCCAAAGTAAGGAAAAACATCCTGGTGGAAGGGTATTTTGGAAAAGCCAGCTTACGTCACAGCAGCTGCAGCCAGGAAAGAGAGGAAAGGGGGGACCACAGGGAAGATACCCCCTTCCAGGGCAGTTCACAGTGACCCACTTTTATTGGCTAATCCCCACCTGCCTACAGTTACCACCCAGTCAGCCCATTCAAACTAGGGTGGACTGATTAGGTTACACCTCTCATAATCCAATCATTTTACCTCCTGCATTAACATAGGGGGAACACCTCATAACCAAACCATGATAGTATAATACCATTTGTGTTAAAGAAAGGGAAATGCCTGTACTCCTTATAGTATACAGAACATTTCTAAAATAATAAAACTCCAGAGAGTGTGTCACAGAGAGGCAGAAGAGGGTTTTTTACCTTAAAACCTTCTTTACTATTTTAACCTTTTGCCATGAACATATACTACTTTTGAAATAAAAAGTTACTTTTTCACTTTTGCAAATGAAAAGGTAAATTTCACCTGGTTAACCAAAGTTTCTACAGAGAACGTGGAGTTGGTTTTCTTTTCTTTCTTTTTTTATTTTTATATTACCTTTCTTAAATAATGTTTGTTCAACTCTATTGAATAAATGGTAAGAATCGGGCTGGGGAGATAGCTCAGTCGGTAGAGTACTTGCCTTGTAAGCACAAGGCCCTGGGTTCGATCCCCAGCACCAAAAAAAAAAAAAAAAAAAAAAATGGTAAGAATCTAAGTAGTGTCTGTCATTTCCTCTACCCATCAATTCTTGATATATGCGTTAATAGACTTAGCATGGGGAAATGAGGGCATGGAGAATTTTAGTCTAGTTGTATATATCCATTACAGATGTCACTCACCTTGCCAAATGAACATAGCTGAGCAAGAAAGAAGTATAATCAAATACTTATCTAGAATAAATTCCATGTCTTACTAACATTTTAAAGTTTGTGTCCTTTCCCAGAGATGTTACAATAGATCAAATTAAAATTTGGGATGAGGGAGGGGTTAAGAGAGTTTCTAGAATATATATTAGGCAGCCATGTAGCTGTATCTATGAATCTATGGGGACATCTCAACAGTTCTTTGTTACTTGTTGCTTATGTATGAGAAAGAGTCTGAAGGGAAAACAAGTCCAGGACACTTGACCGGTGGTCCCCAAGTACCACCAACATCTCATCAAGGGTAAGAGTCTTATGTCAGTGTTTTTGTTCAGTTATCAGATACTGTGAGTACTTCTTAGTATGTGCCAGACTTTTACACTATATTTAATTTTGTATGCCATGCTATCACATGTTACAAGTACAACATAATCTAGTGTAATCAAATAATCCAAAACAAGATAAGAAGTACCAAGGAGATGCCAACTGCTGCTCCTTTTTTTAATCTCAAAAACAAAACAAACAAACAAAAAACCCCGCAAGTTACTAATCTGCCAGCAACCAGAAAAATCGGGTATTGTTCGGTTTGCAGGCCCACGGGGTGCAGGGTGCACAGCCCAGTTCGGGTGTCAGTTCTGAACTCTTTCAGTGATCAACCCACCGAGCTGTTTACGTTTGATGTCTTCAGAGGCCCGGCTTCTTGGGTGTCTGCTCCACAGAACCAGCCTTGCTAAGTTGCTGGGGTTAGTCTTGAACTTGGAATCCTCATGCCTCAGCCTCCCAAATTGCTGGGATTACAGGTGTGTACCATCAAGCTAGACACTAGTATGACTTTTCTTTACATATTGACAAATCTGGTGAAGCTTGCATCTCTCTTGTATTGTTTTCTCTACCCTGTCCCAGTGTGATAGGTACTACCCAGGGCATTACAGTGAGAGGCCTGTAATAATTCGTTGAAGTCGATTCTCGGTGCAATCTTGGATAGAGAAAGGTTAACTTTAAAACATACCAAAACACTAAATATATATCATTTAAATCTTGACAGTGTACTTTAAAGCAGATGCTTGAGTTTTTCTTCCATCACATAGCTAACATCTCTGCAAACAAACTTAGATGGCAACCTGTTTTCTTTGGCAAACTGATTAATGGGGACAATTACTCATCTGCCTGGTCATATGACATTTCCAATAACATTGTCATTTTGTTTATGGGATAGTTGGTAAAAATACCCAGGAATTTACTGGAAGAGGAGGAACCACCTGTCTACTAGAAATGCTAAAGAGAAAAAGCTGGGGAGGCAGTTCCCTTGAAGAATGCCGAAAAGGATCTAATTTTGTCACCAGCTTCCCCCAAGACGCACTGCCTGCTCCCAGCTTAGCAATAGCACCTGTGGAAACAAGAGAACAGTCTTGCTGGGCACCTTAGCACTTTGGCTGTCTGGGGACGAAGCTGCCCTGCAGGCACCTGGTAAAACTGAAAAAATAGCTTTTCTCTTGCATGAGAATGACAGAGTAAAGGAGCTGGGGAGCTGGCAAGCACTGCATCTTGACTTAGAAGTACAAACAAGGAAGATAAGAACTAGAGAAGGGATGGGAAGTGGGGGGGAAGGGAAACACAGTGGTATGACGGGGAAGCTGGAAGAGGGTAACTCACTACTTCTACCTTGCCTGGGGAACCTTACGGCATGGGTAGGGAGGGGCCAGGGAGGATGGTGACCTTGAAAAGGAGGGTGATCTTGTCCTAAGAAAGTTGTAACAAGTCAGCAAGGTATCAAGCACACATTTGGGCCTCCTCTGCAGTAGCAAGAACAGAACAGATTGACAAATTCCATGCTAAGAAAGGAGACTATTTAAGGGAAACACACCCAAAAGCCTGAAGTTTTCCATGACAAAACAAACCGGAGAAAATCTTTAAGGATCAGGGAAAGGACATACCCCCACCACCATGCACCTGATTTCTTTAAAAATAAAACAACTGGCCATCCCAGCGGCTTGGGGGGCTGAAGCGGGAGGATCACAAGTTCAAAGCCTGCCTTAGCAATGTAGCGAGACCTTGTCTCTAAATAAAATGTAAAGGGCTGGAGATGTGGCTCAATGTTTAAGCGCCCTGGATTCAATCCCTGTTACCAAAACAAAAACAAAAACCTAGAACTAAACACAAGAACTGCCATAAACAAGGCAAAAGGTGAAGTTGCAGAGGAGACCATAAGAAAGTCCAGGATAACCAAACTGAATGCCACACGCTGCAAGATCAACATTTCTTGTACAGTCCTTGTCCATATCAGCCAGCACAAGGTCAACTTGAACTGGCAACAGGACCATTCAAGAAGCTTATCTGAAGATTAGGACTTGAAGCCCAGAGGTAGAGCACATCTAGAATGCGGAAGGCCCTGGGTTTCATCCCCAGTACCACAAAATATAACAAAGAAGCTTATTTAAGGAATACGGCATTGAAACACAATGACTTTCTCTTCTAGAAGGCCAGGCGTGGTGGCACATGCCTGTAATCTCAAATACCTGGGAGACTGAGGCAGGTTTGAGACCAGCCTCAGCAATTTAGTGAACCTCTGTCTCAAAATAAAAAATAAAAAGGGTCAGGGATGTAGTTCAGTGGTAAAGTGCCCCTGGGTTCAACTCCCAGGACCAAAACCAAAAAAACAAACCAAAAAACCCCAAAACCTAGAAACCAGAGCTTAAATGTAAGGTAAATCTACGAAGTGCAGTGATATGTTTCTCCTGGTAAACAGTGGAAGGAGGGTTTTGCTTATTTTTCATTCTTTCTCTCTCTCTCTTTCTTTCTTTCTTTGCTGTTATTGTTATTGTTGCTGATACCAGGGATTGAATCCAGGGGGTGCTTAACCACTGAGCTACAACCCCAGCCCTTTTCTATATTTGATTTAGAGACAGGGTCTCACTAAGTTGCTAAGGCTGGCTTTGAACTCTTGATTCTTCTGCCTCAGCCTCCTGAGCCACTGGGATTACCATGCCGGCTACTTTTGTCTTTTTAATCTGGTAATTCTGAGGGGAGCAGGAGTGTCAGGATAGGTTGTAGTCCTAAACACTTGGAACTTTAAAATTCTTATGGTACATTGTTAAATGACTCCTGTGAAGGGAGAGCTAATTGAATAAACTCAATTCTGATAATGCTCTTTTATTAGGGAAACAAGGTAGCTGTCTAAATATCTAAATTAAAGAAAAAAACTAAAGAATCCAAGAGCTTAGTATTTGTGTCAAAATTATGTAGTTGCCTATACAAAGTCCCTATAGACCACTTTGTCCAAAAAGTTCCAGCTGAAGATTTCAGAAAATGGGAGGTTAGCATCTAACCTGGAACAGGAATAGAAACAGAATATTTATTTTACTCAGATTAAAAAAGAAATAAAGAAAGAAAAAGAAAAGAAAATAGGGCTAGGGAACAGGTCTATGTATAAGCAGAAAAAATTTAAAGATATATCCTGGAATGGAAATCTTCCTGTATAGGCAAGAAAAATCTTTTAAAATTAAAGGAATTAACCAATCTTTAAAATAATTATTGGGGTTGGGGATATAGTTCAGTGGTAGAGCATGTGTTTAGCATGTACAAAGCCCTGGACTCCATCTCTTGTGGGGGGGGGTACCTAACCCAAATATGTAAATGAATAAAAAGAATAAGCAAAGATATGTGACTATTATATTATACCAAATAGAAAAATCAGAATACCCACAGCATTACAAAGTAATGCCAAAAAGAGTCAAAGGTATGTTCCTCTAGCAATAGAGAGGATCTAACTAGAGGCAGGAAATACTGAACTCACATTCTGGTAAATATTGTTTGTGGCCCTTTGAAAATATCTTTTTAAGTTTGATAGGCTCTCACTAGTAAATTTTAGTTTGCACTTTTTTTCCCCCTCAAAAGTAGGGAAGATTAAAAAAAGATTGAATAGTTAAGACTACTTATAAAGTATAAGATGGTTCCTCTGCTAAGTTTCCAGGTGCTAAAAGGACACTTCTTGCTGAATGGCCCAGGATTCCTATCTTTCACTCCTTAAAAATGCAAGATCCCACCAGGAACAGTGGTGGTGGTGGCAGCAACTTGGAGGTCTGAGGGAGGAAGATTGCAAATTCAAGGCCAACCTGGGCAACTTAGCAGACCCTGTCTCAAGATTTAAAATGAAAAGAGCTGGAGATCTTAGAGTACCCTGGGTTCAATCACCAGTACTGGGGCAGGATGGGGGAGCAAGATCCAGAAGAGGAGCCCTGTCAGATTTCTGTTCAGCAAGGTTCTCTGGATTTATCAAATTTTAAGCTAGAAACAACACTATCAATGCAGAAGTGAGTTTTGAAGGAAGTTGCTTCTTAAAAACAAAGTCTCTTTTGGGGCTGGGGGTATAGCTCAGTTGGTAGAATGCTTGCCTCACATGCACAAGGCCCTGGGTTCAATCCCCAGCACCAAAACAAAGTCTTCAAGCTAGTGAGGTAGAATATGAGAAATTAAAAAAAAAAAAAAAAAAAAAGGAAATATAAACAAAGGACAAGGAAATAAGATGTTAATTCAGAAGTTGAGCATCCTTTTCCAGGTTTGTCACTCCCTTAGTGACAATCTCTCTTCCAGGTCTTTTGCTTCCAAATTTTTGGGAAATCTGTAAATCTATCTTGCGCACTATTAGCCCATCAATAAAGAGAATAAGTAAAAAGAGATATGACATTTTAAGAAGCCTATTGTCTAAGGGGGCTTTCCAACATTTTCTACTGGATCAGACAATGGAGACCACATTAGCTTGAGGATTCTGAAAATGAGCAGACCATCATAAACCATCATAAACCATCTTGAGATCAGCAGACTGAAGTCATTTTCACATACCTTCCCATATCCACCCCTCACCAAGTTTCCTTTAAAAGAAGAGACAGGAACCCCAAAAGCATGTCTCTTACTCTCAAAATGGTCCACATTCTCCCTAATGTTTACTCCTGCTTTCATATATAAATCTGCGCCTCTAGTGACACATGCCGAAATTCTTTTCCATCACTTCTGTCCCATATGTCAAGGACCCCACTGGCCCTGAGTTGAGTTCCCCTTTCTCCTCTGGGCTCTCTTCCAGAAATATCTGTTCTCCCCTGACACTATCAATGCAGGCTGAGTTTTTTGACTTATAACATGCTGCCCTATAACATGCTGCAATAAGTTTAGACACCTTCAGGGCTGAGTCAGTAGAATAAATTAGTTAAACCCTCAGAGAATTGTGAAAGAAAGTACCTGGGGGCTGGGGTTGTGGCTCAGTGGTAGAGCGCTTGCCTAGCACGTGTGAGGCACTGGGTTCGATTCTCAGCATCACATAAAAATAAATAAACAAATAAAGGTTAAAAAAAAAAAAGAATGCTTTAAAAAAAAAAAAAGAAAGAAAGAAAGTACCTGATTACTTCTCTCTTCAGCAATCTCCTATCTCCCCACCATAGTTCCAACAGATACTCAGCCTCTACTTACTGATCTTTAAATGCTCAAATCTCCACCATTGCAATCAGATTTACCCCTTTCAAAATCATATATTCTTCTTTTCTTTCCCATATAAACCACACATTACAGAGCCACTAGTTTAGTTAAACAGGTGCTTATTAGCTAAATAAATAAATTTCCTATTATTTCCTTGAACAAGGACACACCTTGTTCTTTTCCACTGGGTAAGGCATGTGTATGGCTTGAGAATGGCAGCAATATTTCAAGTAGAAAAGGGTAGTTAGGACAGTATTATGAACAGCTGCTGTTGAGTTTGAGACGCAGCTTTTAGTACTTGGGTGAAGAGGAAGAAGTGAAGGAACCTTTTAAATGGAAGGTTTTGGTTCCTTGAACTTCATTTTCTCTTCCTTATTTTTATGCTGATTGGGTCTTTTTTTCCTTCTCTGTCAACAAACTGTTTCAGTACTTCTGGGCTTTATTTATTTATTTTGTTCCTGCCGACAAGCTGGAGGCTTAGTTATGTGCTCACTCTGAAAATGCTCCTTCAGACTTGCTCTGAACTTTCTATCCAATGCAGAGAGTTAGTAGGTACTGTGTTATATGCAAACGGGGGCATATTTGTCTGTGTAGGCCAAAAGGAGGGGAGGCATATTGCCAAATGCCTTTAGAACAAAACCAAACTTTTGAGATGGAATATTTTGTAGCATCATTGAAAATAAGCTACACTTTTGGAAAACAAAAAGGACAGAGGAATACTTATCTATAAAATAAATTGGGAGGAAAACAACCACACACAAAACAAAACATGACTAATACTTCAACAGTGAGTTCACCTCAAGCATTTCATGAATTTCACATGACCCACCCACTTTTCCTCTGTACCTCTGAAGATTACCATATCAGCAGAAATAATACTCTGTTGTTCAAGTGCCAGATTTACATATCAACGTAGCCATGACATTCCTGAAAGTAGAATATTCTACTGTTTGCCTCATTTGTGGTTTCTATTAGAAGGTTAATTTTTGTTCTCTTACCCTCCTCTCTTAATTCCATGCCACCCCCTACCTCTCTCCAATCAGTGGATTTTTTTTTTTTCCTTTGAATAGTTTTCCTCCTTTCCTTTCTCCTCTCAGTCATGATTTTAACTATCTGAAAATTCACCATGCAAACTACTCTACATTTTAACATCCTCATCACTCAGCACAGTTGATCAAATCTTTGAAAAGACAAACCAGGAACAGAGAAGTAATGAATGGTCATTTCTGGAATAATCCTGGGATACTTTCTTCCCCAAGTTTACCGTGTGTGGTACAGATAGATTTCATAGCTTCTTTCTTGATAGCCCTTTTCTTTTCTTTCTTTCTTTCTTTCTTTCTTTCTTTTTTTCCTTCTCCTTCTTTTTAAATCATTGCTATTTCTAGATTATATTGGAAATGGGTTTAGCAAAACTTTCTATGCCAAAATTGCATCAAACAATTTTCATTTTCAATGGAAGTTTGGAAAGGGCAGGGCATTATTAAAATTTTCAAGTTCATATGTGTCAAAGTTAATGGAACATCAGCTGGAGTCTAACAAGCTATTTTAATGAGCTTCCTTTCTTTCTGATGTTCCTCTGGGGATACGTGCCTAAGCAGACCCATGAGGCTCTGGGAGTAATATGATCATCTTGACTCTGTTTACACACCTGTGTGCTCTTTTAGCCTTGCAGTAAGAGAAAGAGCAGAAGAAGAGAGATGAACAGAGGGAGAGAGAGAAATGAGGGCAGGCAGGGCATGCAAAGTGGAAGTGGGCGTAAGGCTGTGCTCCTTTGGATGCTCCTACAAGAAACTCTTCAGCAGCAGTGGAGGCTGGATGCATCATAGGCCAACAGTGCCTCTGTGTGGGGTGCCTGGGAGTATGTGCAATGTGTTTGTGTGTAATGGGGAAGGAGTGAGGGAAGGAGAAATACTTGCATTTTTTAAAAAGGAATTGCATGCGTTGGAGGGTTCTTTTGAGAAGACAATATAGAAAGAAAAGATTGAGAACCATGGATATAAAGAATGCCCCAGGATCCTAAGAGCACATTCTTCTAAATTTCCCAGTCCCTTTTAAAAAAATCTGTTTGCTGTGTTCACTTTTTCTTTGCCACCCCCCAATCTGTCTGATGCTTGGCTCTCCCTATCTACTATAAACATCCCTTTAACCTCAACTCACCATATAGATATTAAAGTTGATTTGTATTATTTTTACCAGGTGCTTGTTTAGTGAGTGATCTTGGTCTCATGCTTGTGTGTACTTCCCTTCCTGGATTATAAAGTCCCTGAGGATTAGTACTTAGAGAATCTTGTTCTCTCTTCACCTCTTTCTTGCTAATTCTGGGTACTTCTTTTTCTAATTTTTTTTTTTTTTGCATTTTTAAAAATTTATTTATTTATTTATTTATTTATTATTGTAAACAAATGGGATACATGTTGTTTCTCTGTTTGTACATGGCGTAAAGGCATACCATTTGTGTAATCATAAATTTACATAGGGTAATGTTGTTTGATTCATTCTGTTATTTTTTTCCCCTTCCCCCCCCTCCCACCCCTCTTTTCCCTCTATACAGTCCTTCCTTCCTCCATTCTTTCCCCCCTCCCTAACCCTAATTCTAACCCTAACACTCACCCCTCCCACCCCCCATTATCTGTCATCATCCACTTATTAGCAATATCATTCGTCCATTGGTTTTTTGAGATTGGCTTATCTCACTTAGCATGATATTCTCCAGTTTCATCCATTTGCCTGCAAATGCCATAATTTTATCATTCTTTATGGCTGAGTAATATTCCATTGTATATATATACCACATTTTCTTTATCCATTCATCAATTGAAGGACATCTAGGTCGGTTCCACAATCTGGCTATTGTGAACTGAGCAGCTAATTGATGTGGCTGTATCTCTGTAATATGCTGATTTTAAGTCCTTTGGGTATAGGCCAAGGAGTGGGATAGCTGGGTCAAATGGTGGTTCCATTCCAAGTTTTCTAAGGAGTCTCCACACTGCTTTCCAGAGTGACTGCACTAATTTGCAGCCCCACCAGCAATGTAAGAGTGTACCTTTCTCCCCACATCCTCGCCAACACCTGTTGTTGCTTGTATTCTTGATAATCGCCATTCTAATTGGGGTGAGATGGAATCTTAGGGTGGTTTTGATTTGCATTTCTCTTATTACTAGAGATGTGGAACATTTTTCCATATGTTTGTTGATTGCTTGTATATCTTCTTCTGTGAAGTGTCTATTCATTTCCTTAGCCCATTTGTCAATTGGATTATTTGCATTCTTGGTGTAGAGTTTTTTGAGTTCTTTATAGATTCTGGAGATTAGAGCTCTATCTGAAGTATGATTGGCAAAGATTTTCTCCCACTCTGTAGGCTCTTTCTTTGCATTGCTGATAGTTTCCTTTGCTGAGAGAAAGCTTTTTAGTTTGAATCTATCCCAGTTATTAATTCTTGCTTTTATTTCTTGTGCTATGGGAGTCCTGTTGAGGAAGTCTGGTCCTAAGTCGACATGTTGAAGCTCTGGACCTATTTTTTCTTCTATAAGATGCAAGGTCTCTGGTCTGATTCCGAGATCCTTAATCCATTTTGAGTTTAGTTTCGTGCATGGTGAGAGATATGGGTTTAGTTTCATTCTGTTGCATATGGATTTCCAATTCTCCCAGCACCATTTGTTGAAGAGGTTATCTTTTCTCCATTGCATATTTTTGGCACCTTTGTCTAGTATGAGAAAATTGTATTTATTTGGGTTTGTGTCCGTGTCCTCTATTCTGTACCATTGATCCACCTTTCTATTTTGGTACCAATACCATGCCGTTTTTGTTACTATTGCTTTGTAGTAGAGTTGAAGATCTGGTATTGCGATACCCCCTGCTTCACTCTTTCTGCCAAGGATTGCTTTAGCTATTCTGGGTTTTTTATTCTTCCAGATGAATTTCATAATTGCTTGCTCTATTTCTGTAAGGTACATCATTGAAATTTTAATTGGAATTGCATTGAATCTGTATAGCACTTTTGGTAGTACGGCCATTTTGACAATATTGATTCTTCCTATCCAAGAACATGGGAGATCTTTCCATCTTCTAAGGTCTTCTTTAATTTCTTTCTTTAGTGTTCTGTAGTTCTCATTGTAGAGGTCTTTCACCTCTTTTGTGAGATTGATTCCCAAGTATTTTATTTTTTTCGAAGCTATTGTGAATGGGGTAGTTTTCCTGATTTCTCTTTCTGAAGATTCATCACTTATGTATAAAAATGCCTTAGATTTATGTGCATTGATCTTATATCCCGCTACTTTACCTAAATTTTTTATTTGTTTTGTTTTTGTGGTGCTGGGGTTTGAACCTAGGGTCTTACACATATAGGATGTGCTCTACCATTGAGCTACCTCCCTAGCCCTCTGAGTACTTCTTAATATATGACTGTGAAATACTTCTTCATAAGAATTTTTTCCTTCTACCAAGTCTTTTATGGCATGATTAGGATTCATATGTTCCAAATTAAGAATTGTTTACAAGTATTTCCACACTGTTTTGTGTGTGAGTGCCAGGGATTGAACCCAGGGACTCTGGCATGCTAATCATCCACTCAAACACTGAGCTACACTCCCAGCCCTACACTTTTATTTAAAGTGAGCAGGTTTACTTATACTTTAAAAAAAATTCCGTGAAACATTTAAAATGTTCAGAAATATATTTTAAAAATGACATATACCACATACCAACCACCACCATATTTAACACATTTGCTTTTTCTCTTTAAAAGTTAAATATACACCTAGTTGCCCTAGGCTTCCTTATCCTATTCCTCTCCTTCTCCCCCCAAGAGATAAACATTCTCCTGAAAATGGGGTCTAAGAGTCCATTACATGGCTCAAGATATCTTGTCCTCTATCCTGAGTGGGCAGGCTGAACTCTAGAGCCCAAGAGCTGCTCACACACAGCCAAGCATGTAACTCTTAGGTCTCCTGAATGCTGAAGGACATTATGGATAAGCACCTTTTCAGAGGGCTGTGTGAATTTTTGTCACCTGAGGGGAAACTGACTGCTAGTCCCCCCTGAAACATTGTATGAATCCAACAGAGACCATTCAAACTTTCTGTTATTCCTCCTCAATTTAGAGTTGCCAGATAAAACAGAGATTATCCAGTGACATTTGATTTTCAGATCAACAACAAATAATTATTTTATGGTCAAAGCATATCTCCAATATTGCATTTGGAAATGCTTATATAAAATATATTTATTTTTATTTGAAATACAAATGTAACTGTGTGTCCTATAGATTTATTAATAAACCAGTTGAGTTTTGGAAGGGTTACCAAAACATTTTAGGAGTCTTTAAAAATGTATGAGCCCAAAGCTTTACTGGAGTAACATCTGTAAACACACAGTCAGTTTCTCAAAGACCTGTATGATACGGGGCTGGAGTTGTGGTTCAGTGGTAGAGTGCTCACCAGCACATGTGAGGCACTGGGTTTGATTCTCAGCACCACATAAAAATAAATAAAATAAAGGTATTGTGCCCATCTACAACTAAAAAAAGAAATTAAAGAAACAAAGGCCTATGATAGACTTAGACAATGACAACAAAAACAAGTTCACTGACTTTTTTAGGACCCAGATTTTTTAGTTATTTTTCAATAATTTCATTGAAGTATATAATTCACTCAAAGCATAAAATTCAGTGACATTTTAGTATATTCACAGAGTGTGCAACCGACCACCAAAATCAACTTAAAAACATTTTCACCACCTCAAAAAGAAACCCAGTATCTATTAACATTCAATCTCCTGGTCTAGCTTCCCTCTTTCCCAGCTATTCCTCAACCTGAGCACTTGGCAACCACCAATGGACTTTTCGTTCCTTTAGATCTGTCCATTCTGGGACATTTCATTATAAATTGAATCATATACTACATGGCCTTTGGTGACTGGCTTCTTTCACCTAACACACTGTTTTCAAGGTTTAAAAGCACATAGTAGTATGTATTTGTACTTTATTCTTTTTTATGCCCCAGTAATATTCTTTTATAGCTATAGTCCACAAATGGTGTCTCGGTTCATCCATCAATGGACATTTGGGTAATTTCCACTTTTTGATTATTTAGGAATCATACTACTAGGAGAGAACACTTGTATACAAGTGTTTGTGTAGTCATGTTTTCTCTTCTTGGGTAGCTACCCAAGAGTGGTCATATGGTAGAACTACGTTTAATATTCCGAGGAACTGCCAAACTGTTTTCTTTCTTTCTTTCTTTCTTTTTTTTTTTTTTTTTTTTTTTTACGGTGCTGGGTATCGAACCCAGGGCCTTATACTTGAGAGACACTCTACCAACTGAGCTATATCCCCAGCCCCCAAACTGTTTTCTAAAGCAGCTGAACCATTTTACATTCTAATTATAATTTTTTAAAATAAAGAACTTAAGCTGGGCCTGGAGGCACACGCCTGTAATCCCAGCGGCTTGGGAGGCTGAGGCAGGAAGATTACGAGTTCTAAACCAGACTCAGCAATTTAGCGAGGCCCTAAGCAACTAAGAGAGAGCCTGTCTCTAAATATTTTATCAAACACATAAATAATATTTTATTAAAAAGCGCTGGGGATGTGGCTTAGGGGTTAGGCGTCCCTGGGTTCAATCCCAGGTACCAAAAATAAATACATAAATGAAATTTTAAAAATAAAGAACTTTATTTAGCATCTTCCTAGAGTCCCAGAAAAGGCCCGCCCCAGGGCCCTGCGTCCACCGTTGCTTTGCAGGGCACCAAACTCCCACTGTTCCTATCCGCCGGCCGCAGGCAATCCAGAACCAACCGAAGGCCCAGCGCGCTGTGGGAAACGTAATTTCAGCTTCCCGCAGGCTCCGCCTCCTTGGTGCTTGAGGTCCAACGGGAAAACAGACGCTCCTCTCTGAGGCTCTCTGGATGTTGTAGTTCTCTTTCCAGTCAGCTGTGCAGCAACTACGGAAAGGAAAACTACAATCCCCACCACTACCGCCGCGCTACGGTAGCCGAAGAGGTCATTCCTCGCGCGGCACTACCGCCCACTCTCAGGTCTCGGCGCCTCTTCAGGGCGTCTGTAAACACACCCAGAGACTGTCATGGAGGGGGAGGAGGAGGCGGCGGCGGTGAAGGGAGGCGTTTTGGGCTGCCTCCAAGGTCCGATCTGCCATTCCTGAACTAGTCCCTGGTCCCCGTGACTGGCATCAGGGAAGTGAACTGTTAGGCGAGAGGAGGAGGCAGTCAGAACCATATCCCCTTCTTCCCCGGGGCGGGGGCCGGGCCGGGCCGGCTGAGCCAGGGGAGGGCCGGGGGAGGGAGTGCCTGGCCAGGCCGGCCTGTCTGCCGAAATGGATGACAGTAAGGTAAGTCCTGTGGTTTGCACGCGCAGCTGCCGCCGCCGCCTGCTTGTCGCTAAGTACTAGTCTGCCTCTGAGCCTCAGCTCAGAAGTCCATGCCAACACCCAAGCAACACCTGCCTTAGACATCCCTGCTCTTCTCCACTTATTGCCCGATGGTACCCAATCAAAATTCAGGGAACACCGAGCCTGTGTTTTTCCAGGAAGGGCCCTGTCTTTATTCCCGAGCAACCCTGTTTGCCAGCGCTTCCAGAGAATTCTAACCCTCCTCTTTGACCTGCCTAGCTAAATAAGTTAAGAAACTATAGTGCGTTTTCTTTTTTCCCTTCCTTGCCCCCTCTCAGCCCGTCTTCTGTTCGAAGACCTTAACTAGTGCACCCTGAACCAGCCCTATTCCCTTTGACTATTTCCCCTTCTCAGAATTCCTCACTCAATGCCCCATTCATATAATCAGTTCACTCCCCTTCTGAGCTATTTTCCTGTGGTTGGTTGGAACACTGCTAAGCTCCTGTTGCTATTTGGCCAGAGTCTGGAATCTAATCTCCTTTAGAAAGCCTGTCTCTAAGAAAAGTAGTGAATTTATTCTTGTTAATTTACCTTAATATTCCATCTCCATCCCACTTTTCCTATCCGATGTGTCCCTCTTTGTGATTTTAAGATAATAGATAATGTTCATTGTTGGTTAATTTATACAGTTGAACCTATTCATACTGTCTTCATTTCTACCAAAGTTTATATTGTTTAGGTTTATTCCATGAAGATAGGGATGGTCAAGGATTTGTGTATTGGTGTTTTAGGATGTTTAAGAATTGGGCCTATTTATTTTAGGAGTCAAAGTTTTAAAATTTGCCAGTTTTTGAGATCAGCCCTTCCCAGTTTTTTTCACAGCCTAATTTTCTGCAGTCTTTGTACTCTTTGGGATAGTGGTTTCCTTTGGGTGCTTGGGATCAAACCCAGGGCCTTGTGCTTACAAGGCAAGCACTCTACCGACTGAGCTATCTCTGCAGCCCCAATGGGTGCCCTTTTTACCCCTGCCAGACTACTAAATTTTTGCTGCTGCTGTTTTGTTTCACACATCTTCAGATCAAACAAACAAACAAACAAACAAAACAGTGTCTAGCTTCTCTGTGCTCTCTGTTTTATTCTACATTATCTGCTTTTCATCTTCATGTAGAAGGCTCTGAGAAAAGTGATAGAAGGGAAAACCTAGCACTGGTCTCTGGACTTAGTACTCACCCAGAGGAACAGATTGCTTGTGAAGCAGCAAAACTTTCCTAATAGAATTGGTATTTCTAAGATAAGTGGGTAGTTTCAAAAGTTTTCCAGAAAAGTTAGGAAATAACTTTTCATAGTCTTTGCTAGTTCAATATTTAAGGGTTAATATTGAAATTATATCTGAATTCTGTCCATTATCTTTCCCAGAAAATAATAATTTTGTAACCATTTAATGATGCTAAAAGAACATATTGTTCTTTAATTTTCTCAACTTGTGACTCATACTGTATTTTACCTAATTTTCAGTTGCTTCCTTTTCAGATCTTTGAAGCACAACAACTTTCTTAAAATCTTCAGTAATCTCAAATAAGTCCAAGAAAAACTTACAGGATTTTGAGTTATTCCACATACCTATAAAATCACAAATGCGTTATTTTAAAAACTAGCACATAATAGTAGAAGAAGGATATTAAATTTCATCTAGTAGTATACCTCAAACAACAGAAAGTACTAGTTAATAATGATTAACTGGAACAGAATAACATTATGGCCATTGCCCAGAAGTGCCTGGGCTTTATTCATTGTGCTCTAGTTGAGCAAAACAGCAAAAGCAGACATATAATAGCAAATAGGGGGACATAGAGCAAGAGATAGATTGGGCACCTAAAAAGGGAGTTTGGGAACATGTTAACCAGAGTGAAAAACTATCTTACCAGGTCTCCTCTTAGGCTAGCTGGGAAGGAAAAAAAATCTTAGTAAGTTATTTAGCCTCCTGAGTGCCTACTGAGTTTCTTCTTCCTTTTCTTTTAAATGAGGTCAAGGACTGGGGTTGTGGCTCAGTGGTAGGGCACTTGCCTGGCATGCGTGAGGTACTAGGTTCAATCCTCAGCAACACATAAAAAAATAAAATAAAACAAAGGTATTGTGTCCATCTGCAACCCTCCCCACCAAAAAAAATGAGGCCAATACCTTCTTTGCAGGCTTTGGTAAGGATTATAAATGAATCACATAAAGAATCTAGTTCAGTCTTAACACATGGTTGGTACTAAAAATCATTACTGTGAGGCTGGGGATGTAACTCAGTGCTAGGGTGCTTACCTAGCATGTGTGAGGCCATCATTGAACACCCCCATAAGGGAAAAAAAATTGCCATGGTTATATTACATAGCAGTGACTTCTGTGAGCTTCACTATATTGCAGTAGGTACCTGAGATCCTTCTTTTGGTAATTCTTTCATGTATTCTTATTGTATAACATTTGTAACTGTGTCTATACTTATACTACACTTTGCCCTATACCCCAAATGGTGGAAGGATGGAATATAAAAGAAATGTAACCTCTGTCCTTAACTGTTAGATTATGTGACAAAGCTGGGTGTGGTGGCACAAGCATGTAACACCAGCAACTGAGGAGGCTGAGGCAGGAGGATTTCAAGTTTATGGCCAGTCTCAGCAACTTAGCAAGACCCTATCTCAAAATAAAAAATAAGAACTAGGGATGTGGCTCAATGACAAAGCACCCTTGGGTTCAATCTCTAGTACAAAAATAAATAAATAAATAGATGTGAGAAAGACATGTCTACTAGGAAATAATTCTTATTTTTATGAAAGCCTCTTCTTGGCTTGCTATGTTCAATTACAAAGAAAACAGAAATGTGTGATTTTTCAGAGCCTTTGGTCAGAGACAAAGGTTTTTATTTTTTATTTTTACGTTTATTGAATAAATAAGTTGAAATATCCTAAATCAGATGAGTTCCTGTTATACTGTAAACTGGTAAGAGACCACCAAATTATATTGCCCAGCCTGACAGTTAAGGGCACAAGTTCTAGCTGAAGAACTGTTGGTTGTGGGACAGGCCAGCCACTGGCTACAAGATGCTAATATTGGCTGCTGTTTCCATACTTCCTTTCCACCTTTTGCTACACATGATTATCTGGAACTGAGGTTTCTTATACTTATCCCTTGCCTTCTAAGTGGTGTTGTCTCTTGCAAAAAATTTAACTTGGCCTCCCGCCCCTGCCCAAAATTTTTTAACATTCTTAAACCTGTCTCTGAAATCCCCTAATTGGCCCTTTAGCTATACTCTGCTATAGTTGGACCTGGGTTCCCAGACAACTGTCCTACTCCATCAACACTTTACACAAGTTCAAGACAGAAGAACCAGCTCATCTACTGAACAATTCTGATAGACATAAGTGTGCCTTTTTTTCCTTTCCAGGTTATGTGCACATTTAACGTGGTTACCTCTACAGACAGTTTTAAAACTAGGAAATAATTTTCCCCCCTTGGGTATCAGGGATTGAACCCAGGGATGCTTAACCACTGAACCACATCCCCACTCTTTTATATTTTATTTAGAGACAGGGTTTCACTGAGTTGCTTAGGGCCTCTCTGAGTTGCTGAGGCTGGCTTTGAACTTCTAGTCCTGCCTCAGCTTTCTGAGCCACTGGGATTACAGGCATGTGCCACTGTACCTGGCAAATAATTTTAATACTATAGAAACCAGTTGAAATATTAAGCTTAAATGACTATTCAGAATGTCTTTCTCTCTAAGGTTGTCAGAATAATTATTCATTAACTATTTGTTGACCACCTAATATGTACCAGGCACCATTCTAGGCAGTAGTTATAAAATGAATGTCTTTGCAACTGATCTCCAGGATCTTTGACATTTCTGTGGGCGAGGCAGATAAATAGAAAGTACTTACAGTATAGTCAGGTAAGAAATGAAAATAATAAAGGCAGAGTGCTTTGGGGGCACTAAGAATGAGTGTCTGTCTAGGTATGTCCGACATGGGTTCACCCAATAGGAATGAATCTAAAAGGAAGGGGTCCTCCAAAACAGGAAAAGTGGAATATCCTAAAGCATACTGCATAGGAAAATAATTATTTTTGTAAAACAGGGATTGGCAAACTTTCTGTAAAGGGCCAGATAGTAAATATGTGTAGGCCATATGATCTCTCTAGTAATTGTTCAGCTCTACCATTGTTTCACAAAAATAACTGTAGGAAGAATGTATTAGAAGGGCATGCTGTGTTTCAATAAAACTTCATTTACAAAAACCAGCAGCAAGCTAATTTGGCTTGCTATCAGTGCAGACTTTACTAACCCTGAGATTATAGCATAAGGCACACATAAAAGTCATCAGAGTTAAGGATGGAAAGATAATCAGGGGCCAAATTATGATGTGCTTGATAAGTTAGGCTTGATAATTTTGGGTCAGTATTTTTCTAAGTGTAGAAGACACTTGCTGAATCAGAATCTCTGGGAATGAGACCTAGAAATTTGGATTTAACAGTTCCCCAGGGAGTGGCTCATTGTGCTAACAATTTGAGAAGGGTTGGGTGGGAAAGAAGCAAAGGCAGTAAATATAAACCATCTTGCTGAGACAGTTTGTAACCACTTCAGGCATGTTAAAATAGGTGTAGTCTTATATTTCGGTGAAGATATACTTAGCTTCAGCTTCAGAAAAGAATAGGTAGAAGAAAGGCAAAGGCATGGAGTTGAAATGAAAGAGGAGGGGCAGGAATTAACCCTCAGTTTAGAGATGCCTACTTTATCTTCTTTCTCCTTCTGATTGGAGAAAACTGGCAGAAAGGTTAGCAGTAGGAAGAAGTGATTAGACATTGTCACTTTCTGAAGATGTGCTAAATAAAGACCTAGGCTGTGGTGGTGAAGGAAGTTATGGTAGCCCTAGCATTGAATGAAGATGCTGCTATTTGCTTTGTTTTTTCTTTGTAGTGGTAAAGAGCAGTGGCTAGGCATGCAACTTTTTTTTTTTTTTTTTTTTATCAGTGGGAGATACCTTTTCACTTCACATTTTTAAAAGGGAGTGGTGAAAAAGGTCCTCCTGCTTTTTTCCTTTTTAGTTGAAACTGCTGGTACCACTTTATGTAAATAAAATATTTTTCTCAGACTTAACTTGAAACTTTTATGAGTTGCCTCAAGAATTAGAGCATTAGGATGTAAAAATAAGTGCAAAAAAAAGATGGTTAAATAATAAAGAGTTCTTGTGTTGTTTTCAGTTTTTTTTTCTCAGGAGGGAGCATTTTTTTTTTTTTTTTGCGGTGCTGGGGATCCAACCCAGGGCGTTGTGCTTACAAGGCAAGCACTCTACCAACTGAGCTATCTCCCCAGCCCAGGAGGGAGCATTTTTAAAAAAACAATTTTTATAATTTTTTTTGATACTGGTGTCAGTTTAAGTCAATTTCAAAATATTCCCTTTTTTTTTTTTTTTTTTTTTTTCATTTATTCAATTACCAGCCTTGTACTTGTTTGTTTAGTGGTGCTGGGGATCAAACCCAGGGCTTCAAGCATCTGCTCTACCACTGAGCTATACTCTCAGCCCTCAGGTATTTCTTTTTTATAGTGAAGAAAAACATACTAAGTTGACCAGGGAAGCAGAAATAGAGAGGAAAGAGATGACAGGGAGTCCCATCTATGAATGGACCCTGACTAGTGTTGGTGTAATAGGAATGGAGGGGATGAGAGAAATCAGATTTTATCAGGGAATATATTGGCATGACTTCAGTGGATGGGCATTAATAGTCATTATAGTAAAGAGTTCAAAGAAGTGTAAATGGAAATGTCTGTTATCCTCCTTACCTCTCCACCTGCCTTAATAGAGTACCTAACGTCAAAGTGAGATGGATTAGATGAATGATTGTATAGCATTGATATAGCAATGCATTTAAAGCGTGTGTCAGTTTTAGAGCCTTTCCAGGGAATTATGTGTTTAGATTAATGAGATTAGTGCAACTACAATCATGTCTTCTCTTGCTGAAGTTAAACCTGTTCACTATGAAGCCTAAGCAATCTCCTCAAGTCTTTGTAGACTAGTTTCTTTCTTTTACTGTAGTATTTAAATTTATAATTATCAGGAATCTCCCTGTAGGCTAAATCCAATAGTTTTATCTTAATTCCCTTTTTAAGCTCATAATTAGAACTCTTATGCTTGTCCCCTCCCCTCCATAATACTCTTTCCAGGTAAACTTTTGTGTCTTTGTATCCCTTTTTTGTGGTGCTATGGATGGAAAGCAAGGCCACATACATGTTGGGTAAGCACTCTACCACTGAACCACATTCCCAGCCTATGCACCATCTTGATTCTTCCCTATTATTCATTTTGCTTTTGAAGGTTGAAAGATAATTCACCCTCTTGCTGTGTATAATTCTGTGGGTTTTAGTATATTCAGAGTTATGCAAAGATCATCACTAATTATATAATATTTTCACCACCCTAAAAAGAGACTCATAAAAAACCATGGAACATTCTTAGAATGGAATACTATTCAGCAATAAAGAGAAACAAGATATCAAGCCATGAAAAGACGTGGAGGAGTCTTAACTGCATATTGCTTAGTGAAAGAAACCAGTTTGAAAAGGCCAACTATTATATGATTCTAATGATATGACATTCCAGAAAAGGCAAAACTTTAGAGATAATGAAAAGATCAGTGGTTGCCAGGGTTTCACAGGAGGAAGGAAGGATTAGGTGGAACACTAGATTTTTTTTTTTTTTTTTTTTGTGGTGCTGTGGATTGAACCCAGGGACTTGTGCATTCAAGGCAAGCACTGTACCACCGAGCCATATCCTCAGCCCTCAGCACTGGATTTTAAAGGCAATGTATGATACTGCAGTGGTAGATGCATGACAGTGTACATTTGTCAAAATCCATAGGATGTGCAACACCAAAAGTGAACCTTCATGTAAACTGCGACTTTGATTGTTAACAGTAAAGTAATGATAGTTCATTACCAATGCAAGATATTAATAACAGGAGAAACTGTAAGGTGGAAAGAGGGTATGATCCAGGAAAACTCTGTACTTTCTGCTTAATTTGCTTGTAAACCCAAAACACCTCTAAAAAAATAAAATCTATTCAATTAATGGAACAAAAGCAGAATTCTTTAGCCCTATTTGTTACTTCCCAGCCCTAAGCAACCACTAATTTACTTTTAGTCTCTCTAGACAAATCATGTGAATGGAATCATACAATATATGGCCTTTAGTTTATTTACCTAGCTCGGTATTTTCAAGGTTCATCCATGTTGTACTATGTATCGGTACCTCATGCTTTTTTTTTTTTTTTTTTTTTTGGTGTTGGGGAATGAAAGGGCTTTGCACATGCTAATGCTAAGCAGGCTGTTTACCACTGAGCTCCATTCCCAGCCCTAGTACTTAATTTCGTTTTATGACTAAATAATGTTCCACTGCATGGATATACCATATTTGTTGTTGCTTCATCAGCTAATGGATATTTGGGTTGATTTTAACTTTTTTTTTCCTTTTGGTGGTGCTGGGGATTGAACCTAGGACCATGTATGCTAGGAAAGTGTTTTACCACTGAACTACCCAATGTTCATCCCCAGCCCACTGAACATCCCCAGCCCAATGTTTCCACTTTTCACTATTACAATAATGGTGCACTGAACAATTTTGTAAAGTTCCAGCCATGGACATACGTTTTCTTTTTTTTTGCATATACCCAGGAGTGGGTTATATGATATCTTATATTTACCCTCCCCCCCCCCTTTTTTTTTGAGGTATTGGGGATTGAACCCAGGGCCTCTGCCAGGCAGGTGCTCTATCTCTGAGCCATGTTTAATGTTTTTTTGTGTTTTTTTTTTTTTTTTTTTTTTTTTTTTTTTCATGTGTAATGTTTTGAGAAACTGACAAACTGCTCTTCAAAATGACTGCACCATTTTACATTCCTACCAATGATGGATAAGGGTTCCAGGTTCTCCACATCTGCCTACTTGTTATGGCCTTTTGGTTATATAGCCAAATCCTAGTGGTTATAAAGTGGTATCAGGTGGCTTTGATTCACATTTCCCTAATGACTAGTGATAGGAGTATTTTATCATTTGCTTATTGACCATTTGTGTATCTTCAAATGTCTATTCAAATCATTTACCCCCATTTTAATTGGGTTGTCTTTTTATGGTTGAGTTATAAGAGTTCTTTATATATTCTGGATACAAGTCCTATAGCATACATATGATTAAAAATATTTTATCTCATTATGTGGCTTGTTTTACCTTGATACTGTCCTTGAAACACAGAGATTTTAATTTTGACAAGGTACAGTTTTTTGGGGGGGAGAAGATTGTTTGTGCTTGTGGTGTCATATCTAAGAAACTGTCATCCAATCCAAGGACACGAAGATTAGATCCTATGTTTTCTTCTAAGAGTTTTATAGTTTTTGCCAGGCATGGTGGCACACATCTGTGATCCCAGTGACTGGGGAGGCTGAGGAAGGTGGATCACAAATTTAAGGACAACCTTGGCAACGTAGCAAGACCCTGTCTCAATATAAAAATAAAAAGGATTGATAATGTAGTTCAGTGGTAGAGTGCCATTAAAACAAAGCAAAATGGTTTTATGGTTTTAGCTTTCATATTTAGGGCTTTGTTTTGGTTTTAGTTAATTTTTGTGTTCTGCATGAGGTAGGAGTTCAAATTTGCACGTGGCTTGTGGCTGTCCCAGCACCCTTTTTGAAATAACTAGTCTTTCCCCATTAAATTGTTTTGGCACTGTTTTGTGGGAGAGGGATGCTGGAGATTAAACCAGGGCTTTGCACTTGCTAAGCATACACTCTACTGCTGAGCTACACCCTTATCCCACCTTGGCACCTTTTTGTAAATCATTTGGCCATAAATGTAAGGATTTACTTTTAGATTCTTTTCCATTGACCTGCGTATCAATCCTGGTGCCATTATCACACTGTCTTGAGTACTGTGATTTCCTTCCCATCCTTCCTTTTCTCATTCGTATTCTTCATATCTCTCTCTCTCTCTCTCTCTTTCTTTCTTTCTTTCCTGCACTGGATCAAACCCAGGGCCTTGCACATGCTAGGCAAGTGCTCCACCACTGAGCTACATCCCTAGCCCATTACATGGCTTTATAATAAGTTTTGAAATTGGAAAGTGTGAACCCTCAAACTTTGTTCTTTTTCAAAATTGTTTTTGCTATTCTGGATCCATTGTATTTCCATATGAATTTTAGGATTGTCTTGACAATTGCTGCAAAAAGACAGGTGGAATTTTCATAGCATATCGTTTGAATATATAAATCAGTTTTTGGAGTATTGCCATCTTAAGAGTGTTAAGTCTTTCAATCCATTAACTTGAGATGTCTTCCCATGCATGAGATCATTCTTAATTTCTTTCAATTATGTTTTATAGTTTTTAGTGCACATATCTTGTACTTGTGTTTATTCCTAAATATTTTATTTTATTTTTTTGCTGTTATTATGAATAGATTTGTGGGGGGTTGGGGGAATACTGGGAGTTGGTACTCTACCACTGAGCTACTTCCCAGTCCTTTAAAATATTTTCTTCCTTCTTCTTTCTTTTTATTTTTGAGGCAGGGTCTCCCTAAATTGCCCAGACTGGCCTCTAACTTCTGATCTTCCTGTCTCAGCTTCCCAGGTAGCTGGGATTACAGGTGTGAACCATGCAGCTTGGCTGTTTTTCTTAATTTTATTTCCATATTCTTCATTGATAATATATAGAAATGCAACTAATTTTTGTGTGATCTTATATCCTGCAGTCTTGCTTCAATCATTCGTTTGCTCTTGTTGGTTTTTTTTTTTTTTTGTTTTGGTGTGGACTCTTTCAGATTTCCTGTATCCAACATTATGTCATCTTTAAGGTAAAGATGGTTTTACTTTTCCTTCCTAATGTGAATGCCTTCTTCTTTTTCTTACCAGTATAAGGTTGAATAAAAGTAATGAGAGAAGACATGATCCTTGTCTTACTTATGATCTTTGGGGAAAAAACATTCAGTGTTTTCACCATTAAGTATGATGTTAGCTGTGGGGTTTTGTAGATTCCTTTATCAGATTGAGGAAGTTCCTTTCTGTTCCTTGTTTGCTGAGGTTTTTTGTTTGTTTTTGTTTTTTGTATCATGTAAGGATGTTGGATTTGTTGAGTGCTTTAAAAACCTTTTTTTTAGTGTTATTAAATTTGGCCCTCTTTTCTGGTGTGTTATAATAATTGATTTACAATTTATCTGAAACTGCAATAGTATAATTTTCCATACATGACATGTTTTCATGCATATGCTTTATCCCTGTACAATACTAATAATTCTATCTGAAACTGATTTACAATTAGAATAATTGATTTATTCCTAGGTTACATCCCTCTTAGTTATAGTGTATAATTCTCTTTATATGTTGCTAGATTCAGTCTTCTAGTGTTTTATTGAGGATTTTTGCATCTATATTCACAGGATATAGTGGTCAGTAGTTTTCTTATGATATCTTTCTTTGGTTTTGGTATCAGGCATATATTGGCCTCATAGAATGAATTGGAAAATGTTTTCTCTTCCTTTTCTTGAAAGAGTTTGTGAAGGATTAGTGTTAATTCATTAAATGTTTGGTAGAATTCACCAGTGAAGTCATATGAACCTGGGCTTTTCTTTGATCCTGATTTAGTATTTTTCAGTTTTCTCTTTCTGTTGGTTAGTCAATTAAAGGTTGATCAATCTCGTTGATCTTTTCAAGAATCTTGGTTTCATTGATTTTTCTGTTTTTTTCCATTCTTTGTGTATTTATTTTTGCTTTAATATTTATTATTACCTTCTGTCTACTTGCTTTGGTTTTAATTTGCCCATCTTTTTCTAGTTTCTGAAAATGGGGATTAGGTTATTGATTTTAAAACCTTTTTTTTTTTTTTTTTTTTTTTTTGTGGTGCTGGGGTTTGAACCCAGGGCCTTGTGCTTGCAAGGCAAGCACTCTACCAACTGAGCTATCTTCCCAGCCCTTAAAACCTTTTTGATACTGGTGTTCATAGTTCTCTCTGAACCTGTGCTTTAGTTGTATCTCATAGAGATTTTGATATATTATGCTTTCCTTTTCATTCACCTCAAAATATTTTTCTAATTTTCTTTATAATTATAATCTTTTCTGATCCATTATTAAGGCATGACTTTTGTTTTTTTATCTTTCATATTTATTTAATACTTATTACCATGTATTAAGAATACACTGTCCCAGGTGTTTACTTTGTTATAATCATGATATTTAGTTTTAGCTTGTCTTAAAAGAGAAAATCTTATAAAATCTTATAAGGTAGTTAACAGAAAAATAGGACCTTTGTTCTTATTTCCTTATAACCGATAGCCTTTAACATTTTTAACACATAATGAAAACGGACAGTATTGCAGAGGCCCTACTGAAATCTAACTTGTCTTTAATATCTTACCTGTCTGAAAGAATTTCTCTGGAGGATAAGAAAAAGTGGCTAGCAAGTTTCTTTTCTTGGTGGTAGAGGGTAGGGACTTAGGTCCTCTTGAGTGTTTCCTTAGGGCCTGTTATCCCTTCTCTCAAGTGTTTGGGGATGGAAAAAGGCAAAATGAATAGTGGTACAGAGGTACATTGTTTTAAAACCAGGTATTTAAATTATCATATGGCTCTAAGTCAATAGAAATCAAAACAGGAGAAAAGCTAAATGTTTGGGTTTATTTTTATAGTTCTTGGAGTTGTGTTGGTACATAAAAATCAGTACTTCTATTTAGCCATATTAAAGTGCTTCCTCACAGAATAAGTATAAGGAGAGAGCAGGGGGACAAAGCGGTTATATATAAATTTGTAAAAATTTGATGTATTGGTTAAGAATATATTTTTTGGTCCAGTGATTTTTTCTTTTTTCTTTTTTTTGATGTAGGGGATGGGGGATTGAACCCAGAGGTGCTCAACTGCTGAGCCACATCCCCAACCCTTTTTATTTTTGATTTTGAGACAGGGTCTTGCTAAGTTGCTGAAGTCCTTGCTAAATGGCTAAGGCTGGCTTTGAATTTGCCATCCTCCTGCCTCAGACTCCCTAGCCACTAGGGTTACAGGCATGCGCCACTATGCATGGTCCAGAGATATTTAAGGAATTTGCAGGGTTGATTTCAGTTTTAGCTTCTGACTCTTGGTTCCTAATTAACATTCCCTCTCTATTCTTCAATTTTTATGGTTTATGAAATAGGAAAAGTTCAGGTGTTAAAGGCAGTTAATGTAATACCAACATTTGTCTAATATTTTTTCTTTACAAAGTGCTCTCATATACATTATTATACTAGAGATTTATTATAGTCCTTTGATAGACATGAATTTCTTGAAAACTGATACACATATCAGACATTATCTGGTACCGAAAACCAATAATTTAGTCTATTACTAAAGAAAAGTTCAACTAGAGAAGTGGTGGTTACATGGTTTTAAATGCAATTTTATAGGAATTGACATAAAATATAGGAACCACTGATTTATTTACTGTACCTTTATAATTCAAAAAAGGAATAAAGTAGCTCTAATTCAAATATTTTACTATCATGAAACCTAAACAAAGGGTTATAACTGTTGTTTGATTTTTGTGACTGTGTTAGATTTGTTTAAAAAAATATCAAAGAAGTACATGAAATATACTGTGTTCTCTTGCTGGCTTCTCAGAGGCAGCCGTTCCTGAATTAATTGAAAAGAACAGTATATGAGATATTGGATTATACTGTTGTGTAATTGCTAACTCATTTTACTACATAAAGAATAGAGCTGGGTGTGATGGAGCATGCCTGTAATCCAGTGGCTTGGGAGACTGAGGCACAAGGATTGTGAGTTCAAAGTCAGCCTCAGCAATTTAGCGAGGCCCTAAGCAATTCAGTGAGACCCTGTCTCTAAATAAAAAATAAAAAAGTTCTAAGGGGCTGGAGTTGTGACTCAGTGGTAAAGTGCTTGCCTAGCATGTGTGAGACTCTGGGTTCAATTTTCAGCACTGCACATAAATAAATAAAATAAAGGACCACTGACAACTAAAAAAATGTTATAAAAAGAAAAGAAAGGAAAAATTTTTAAAAAGTGCTAGGGATATAACTCAGTGGTTAAACGCCCCTGGATTCAATCTGGTACCAAAAAAAAAAAAAAGAAAAAAAAAAAGATTAGAAGTCATTATACATTTATTTCACAAGATACTTGCATTTATACTGTAACATATTGCTTTTTAAAACTGTGATAATAGATTTAATGCAGGGCAATCAAAATATTTTACTAAAATTATACCGTTGAGATATAAGTATGACCTAAAATTTAAAAATTAGTGGTGTTGGGCTCAACAAGGCCGTCCTGTAATTGCTATCAAATATTTGGCTTTGAGAAGTTTCCTGAAGAATGTATTGTTATATTGGAATAAAAACATGATGATGCACAATAGAAAAACTTCACAAGACCAGTTTTTGAAAAGTTGAAACTTCCTTAAGAGTAGTACTGAAGCAGCTATCTTTTTTTAATATATATTATGCTTAGTATTGATTTGATCTTTATAGGGTATTTGGCATTGTTGGTATATGATATTAATAATGATTTTGAACAAATAAATCAGTTTTTGTATCTAAATGAATATTAACTCAGAGTTTTGTTACTTGGGAAAGCTTCTACATTTATTTCAGTTATTTACCAGTGTTTTGAATTTTGCATCTTCTCTTTTAGAATTACTTTTAAAGCCTTAGCAGTATTCCTGTCAGTACACTGAAGGTATAAAACTTACATTCTCTGAGTGATTTGTGGTGTTGGGGATTGAACCCAGGGTCTCATGCATGTGAAGTCCGCACTCTACCACCGAGCTATATCCCCGGCCTTTCTCTGAGGGTGATTTTCAGGAAACAAACAAACAAACAACAAACTCATCATCATTCAGAACTTTATTAAATAAGATGGACAATCACATTGGGAATTTAAAAAATAATGTATAACTCTACAGTAATGAGACATAGTATGAAAATTGGCTCCAATAGTTCTTTCTAAAAAAGTACTTTGGAATAAATGCATCCCCTTTCAAGGTTACTGCTTTAAAGCATATTTACTTGATGTGCAAGTTTAGGTTTATGTATTTAAAACTTTATTATCTTTACCACATAGTTAGATCTGATATAAAACCTTGGGAAGGTTTCAAAACTAAGCAAGGAGGAAGATTAAATCACTTTGTCAGTCACCTAATAATTGTGCCTAGACAGGTAAATGAATAACAGAGATAGAGGATGTTAGTTCTGACACTAGTGGGAGCAAGTAGAAATCAGTCTAGGGTTATAATTATCAGCTTCTAAAGGCAAAAGAGAATTATCCTTCTGAAGATTTCAAGGACTTCTTGTGTGTTCCTTTCAGCTGAAATTTGAAGAGGGAATTTAAAACTCAAACACTTAGGATACATATTTACTTATATATATGTATAATTTAATACATATATTTGTCTAATTGCAAACATTTAAAAATCATAAAAATACAGATGTGTAAAAACTATTTATAATCACATCTGAGAAATCATTGACCTTGTTAATTTCCTTTCTTCTGTGTATCATAACATTGAAATCATAAGAAACTTGCAATTTTGAGTGTTTTGCTTATTTTAATGTAGTTTTTTTCAAGGCAATAAAAATTCTTCATAAACAAAATATTTAATGGTGATATTTTATGGGTTTTTTTTTTGTGGGAAGGTGGGTACCGGGGATTGAACTCAGGGGCATTCAACCAGTAAGCCACATCCCCAGCCCTAGTTTCTATTTTATTTAGAGACAGGGTCTCACTGAATTGCTTAGCGTCCTGCTTTTGCTGAGACTGGCTTTGAACTTGCAATCCTCATGTCTCAGCCTCCTGAGATGCTGGGATTACAGGCCTGTGCCACTGTGCCCAACTATTTAGTTTTTTATTATCCACCTCCATATGGTTTATAAAATTTACTGTTAAACTATTTAAACTTATTGAAGAAATAATAAAAGCTTATGTTGTGTCTTCTCTCACATTCATGGTACCAAAAGTATCATAAAAAAAGGAGACAAAGACCCAGAAGGCATTTGATGGAATTGTGCTTTCTTAGTTCCAGAGGCTTCACTTATTTATCATTTGTAAATGTTCTCTTTGCTAATACGTATCCATAGCCACTTCGCTACATAGAGAACTAAGATTAAAAAATAATTATTTCTTCTCTCTCTTGCTGAAGGTGGTCGGAGGCAAAGTAAAGAAGCCTGGTAAACGTGGTCGGAAGCCAGCCAAAATAGACTTGAAAGCAAAACTTGAGAGGAGCCGGCAGAGCGCAAGGGAATGCCGGGCCAGAAAAAAGCTGAGATATCAGTATTTGGAAGAGTTAGTATCCAGTCGAGAAAGAGCTATATGTGCCCTCCGAGAGGAACTGGAAATGGTAAATTCTTTCAATAAACACATAAAATAAATCAGTCTCATCTTGGCAAAAGAAGTGTACATTAAAACGTGAAGATACCAGTTTTTACTAATACATTTGACAAATATTAGAAAGAATATTAATCTGTTAGCCATGCTGTGGGCAAATAGGCATTTTCTTAGGTGGGAGCAAAATGTATATGACTTTTATTGAGGAATTTTTTTGTGATAGGAAAAAATGGAAAATAATCCAGACAGTAACAACCTAAGTCAAATAAATTATACTACATTCATACATGGGACTGCTTTGTAGCCATTAAAAAATCACAGGGCACATATGTGTTTACTGATTCAGAAGGATATTCACAATATATTAATTGTGAAAAACTGTGTAACAATATGTAATTTCACAATTGTGTTTAAATGAATTTTATTTATTTTACATGTTTTATTCATTCATTCATTCACACTTTGGGTAGTAGCTATAGAAATGTATAACAAAATTGAAACCCATTACTATAAACTCAGGAGGTTACAGATGGGATACTACCATGATCATTGCAAAACAGGGGCAGATACCTCATGTTTTTAGAAAGTAATAAGGTGGGGTTACAGGTGTGCACCACCTATAACCCCAGTGGCTCAGGAGGCTGAGGCAGGAAGATCATGAGTTTAAAGCCAGCCTCAGCAAAAGTGAAAAGCAACTCAGCAAGACCCTGTCTCTAAATAAAATATTAAAAAGGGCTGGGATGTGCCTCAGTGGCAGAGTATCCTAGGTTCAATTCCTAGTACCCCCCCCCAAAAAAAAAAGCAAAAAAAAAAGAAATCAAATGAAATAGCATATATCTGGATAGTATATATGCTATTCATTTTTCTCTCTTCATGTCCTCACCCTATTACTGTCTTTCTTTTTTATACCATCCAGATATATTCCAAATATATGCTATTTCATTTGATTTTTTTTTTTTTTCTGCTACTGGTGATTGAACCAGCCACTGAGCCACCTCCCCAGCCCTTTTTATTTTTTGATTTAAAACAGTTTTATTTTGAGACACTAAGTTGCTTTGGACCTTGCTAAGTTGCTGAAGCTGACTTTAAACTTGTGATCCTCCTGCCTCAGCCTCCTGAGCCACTGAGATCACAGGCATGCACCACCATGCCCGGCCATTTGATTTTTGTAGTGTGTTGAATTTGACCGGTGCTATAAAGTATTTTTTACCTTCAGTATAGGTCACTTAAGGGCTTCATTTTTGTGTACCCCCAAAGACCATAGGATACACTCTGGTAGAATATGTACGTTTCCTGTCATATATCTCATGGTAGTGTATACATCTGGTCTCTAGTTGATATTTTGTGAATGTTTGTGAAAGAAGGGAAATTACTAGAATTAATTTTTTTTCTTTTTAGGGGTAGAAATAATACTGTGACAATTATTAAAAAATTGAGATGAATTCTAATTAATGGCATACTATGAAAACATGTTCTTTTAGTCAGAGGGGCTTCTTTAATCTGAGCAACCCTCCAGTACATTGCAGAAATATTCAGTAGCAATTTTTCTGGCCTCTTCTGAAAGATGACAAATCTCATATATGACCTATGTCATAAAAAAGTAATACCGTGGAGTGTGGGGTTCTCAGCAACCTATTGACCTCTAATTGTGGGCTTTTTTATATCTAGGATTTCTACTAGGGGTTCCTGAATTCTGTTAACTTTTTTTTTTGGCACTGGGGATTGAGACCAGGGGTGTTACCAGAGCTACATCCCAAGTCTTTTATATTTTTTGAGACAGGAGCTTGAAAAGTTGGCTTTGGGATCCTCTTGTTTCAGCTGGGATTACAGGTGTGAGCCACCGGGTCTATTAACATTTTACCTAAGTATATTTTATATATTTCAGTACAAGCAGTGGTGCATGGCAATGGACCAAGGAAAAATCCCTTCTGAAATAAAGGCCCTACTCACTGGAGAAGAGCAGAACAAATCTCAGCAGAACTCAAGCAGACACACCAAAGCTGGGAAGACAGATACTAATAGCAATTCCTGTGAGTATGATCCATGGGAGAATTTTTATTAAGGGAGCATCTAAAGGTAGGGTTTCTGTCGACCACTTCCTTATTATGTCTTTAAATAAAATAAAAGATTGATGTCATTTGCAGTGCACTAGTAAGCAAGTTAAATAGCTTTAGATTCTAAATACTGACATGCCCTTTACATGAGTTCTATAAAGGGCAACTGATAAATTTATGGAGATTATTTTATTAAGATAATAAGTAGGAATGACACTGCTCTAGTTATTGTTAATGATAACTTTATATTTATTTGTATTTTTATTTACAGCTTACAAAGTACTTACCCTTATATTTATCTTAAATATAAACTCTAATAATCATATTAAAGAATTTTACTTTTTGGGTTGATGGTGTAGTTCCATAGTAGAACATGTGCTTAGTATGTGCAAGACCTGGGGTTCAGTCCCCAGCACCAAAAAACAAAAACGAAGAAACAAATTACACTTATTTTATAGATGAGAAATAGCAGGAGTCTGGGTAAGATACCCAGGGTCACACAACTATAATATTAGAACCTGTCCTCACCAATCCAGGCTCTTTTTAGCATGGTCGTCCATCAGGATAAGGATTTTTTTTTCTCGCCATGTGGGAGATTAAACCCAGGGCTCACATGCTAGGCAAGCACTCTACCATTGAGCCCACCCCCAGCCTATGATTTTTTTTTTTTTTTTTGAGGTGAAATTCATATAACAAAATTACCCATTTAAGAAAAAAACTAACCATTTTAAAGTAACAATTCAGAGGCATTTAGTACATTCACAGTGTTATACAGCCTCCAGTTATTCAGTACGTAATCATCCTACAAGAGAACCCTGACTAGGCATGGTTGTGCACACACCTGTAATCCCAGTGGCTTGGGAGGCTGAGGTAGGAGGATTTGAGTTCAAAGCCAGCTTTAGCAAAAGCGAGGTGCTAAGCAACTCAGTGAGACCCTGTCTCTAAATAAAATACAAGACTGGGGATGTGGCTCACTGACCAGGTACCCTTAAGTTCAATGCTGTATACCAAAAAAAAAAAAAAAACCTCTGAACCCATTAAATAGTTATTTCCCTTTATCCCTAGCTCCTTACGACCTAACCCCTTAAGACTATGAATTTGCTTTTTGTCTATATGGATTTATCTATGTTGGATATTTAATATAAATGGAATCATACAGTATATGATATTTTTTTGTCTGGCTTCTTTCACTTAGCATGTTTTCAAGGTTAATTCCCATGTATTAGTATTTATTCCTTTTTGTGGTCACATAATATTCTTACGTATATGTGTACCACTATTATTTATCCGCTTGTCTGTTGATGGGCAACGTTGTTTCTACCCTTTGGCTCTTGTGGCCAGTCCTGCTGTGAACATGTACATACAAGTATTTTTGTACTTAATTTCAGTTCCTTTGAGTATATACCTAGGAGTCAAGTTGATGGGTCATATGGAAATTCTATGTTTAACTTTTTGAGAAATTGCCAAGCAGTTTTTGTAGTAGCTAAAACATTTTATTTCCATCAGCAATATATAACTTCTAATTTCTCCACATCTTGCCAACACTTGTTATTTTTCATTTTTATTATTTATCATTATTATTTTTTTAAGAGATGGGGTCTTGTTATGTTATATTACCTAGGTTAGCCTTTATCTTCTGGGCTCAAGCAATCCTCCTTTCTCAACCTCTGGGGTTGCTGGGACTACAGGCATGTACCCGTGTGCCTTGCTGGATTTTTTTTTAAAAACAATAGCTATCACAGTGAATGTGAAGTAGCATCTTATTGTGATTTTGATTTGCATTTCCCTAAATAACTAATCATTTTGTATCTTTTCATGTGCTGTGTGGTCATTTGCATATCTTCTTTGGCTGAAGTTTGCCAGTGTTTTATTTAGGCTTTTCATTTTGTTGTTGTGTTGTAAGAATTCTTTTCTAGGTATTAGACTTTTTTCTCTCTCTCTTTAAGCTCTTTTCACTTTCTTGATAGTATCCTTTGATACACAGAATATTTTAATTTTGATGAAATTCACTTTACCTTTTTTTCCTTTATTGTTCATGCTTTTTGTGTCATATCTGAGATTCCATTGCCAAATCCAAGGTTATGAAGATTTACCCCTTGGTTTTCATCTAAGAATTTCATGGTCCTTTATTTGGGTTGTTGACCCATTTTGAGTTCATTTTTTTTTTATGGTGTGAACACAGGGTCCATGTGTTGCATATGGATATCCAATTGGCCCAGTACCATTTGTTGAATAGACTAACAATTTTGTTGATTGATTAATTGATTTTTTTTTTTTTTTTTTTTTTTTTTTTTTTTTTTTTTGGGTACTGGGGATTAAACCCAGGGGCACTTTACCACTGAGCTACATCCACAGCCCTTTTAATTAAAATTTTTTTCTCTTTTTTTAATTGGTTCTTTTTAGTTATAATAACAATAGAATCCATTTTGACATAATTATACAAGCATGGAATATATCTTTTTCTAAATCAAACCCTAGTACTTCTCCTTTCCCTTATCTTTCCCCTCTCCCTGCTCCCTTCTCTCTATTGATCTTCCTACCATTTATCTATAGTTATTATTTTTTAAATTAATTTCTTGTAGATGTACATGATGATTGGTTCACTATGTGTATTCATATATGTACATAGGAAAGTCATGTCAGATTAATTCCACTGTTTTTCCTTTTCCTATCCCCCTTTCATTCTCCTTTGTCTAATCCACTGAACTTCAATTCCCCTCTCTGCTTTTTTGTTGGTTAACTTCCACATATCAGAGAAAAATTTGACCTTTGATTTTTTGGGATTGACTTATTTTACTTAGCATGATAGTCTCCAGATCCATCCATTTACCAGCAAATGTCATAAAGTCATTCTTCTTTATGGTTGAGTATTATTCCATTGTGTGTATATATATATAATATATATATATATACACACAATAAATACATTGTATATATATATATACACTAAATTTCTTTATCCATTCATCTGTTGAAGGGCACCCGTGTTAGCTCTAATTTTTTAAAAATTTTATTCTGAAGCTGTGCATGGTGTCACATGCCTGTAATCCCAGCAACTTGGTAGGCTGAGGCAGGAGGATTGCAAGTTTGAGGCCAGCCTTAGCAATTTAGGCCCTAGTAACTTAATGAGACCCTGTCTCAAAAAAAATAAATTAAATAAATAAATAAGTATAAACAGGATTGGGATGTAGCTCAGTGGCAAAGCATAGTACCATATAAGTAAATTTTATATACCATATCAGTACCATATAAGTAAATTTTATACTGAGACAGGCAGGGTCTTGCTAAATTGTGTGGGCTGGCTTGAACTTGCAATCCTCTTGTCTCAGCCTCCTGAGTTGCGGGGATTACAGATGTATGCCATTGTACTCACTTATAAAGATTGTAGAATGAAGGTGTCAGGTGTTTCCTTGATTATTGTGATTACTCTGGGAGCACTTGATGTAGTTATTAGGAAATATTATCCAGTTTTTAATCTTCAAATTTCTGTTTTCTGAAAGAATTGACTTTAAAAAAAAAAAAACAAAACTTTGTTTATTCATTTATTTTCATGTGGTGCCGAGGATCGAACCCAGTGCCTCACACGTGCAAGGCAGTCGCTCTACCACTGAGCCACAGCCCTAGCCCCAAAATTGGCTTTTTGATGACTCTTATTAGATGAGGTAACACTGGATCTTAACCTAAGTTGAATTACTGTAAAAGCCAAATCAGCTATTTATCTTTCGGTCTGTATTTAAAAAATAGCCTTCCTACCAGGTATAGTAGTGCAGGCCTGTAATCCCAGCAGCTGGGGAGGCTTAGGCAGGAGGATCATGAGTTCAAAGCCAGCCTCAGCAACTTAGTGAGGTGCTAAGCAACTCAGTGAGACCTTGTCTTTAAATAAGAAATACAAAAAAAGGACTGGGGATGTGGCTCAGTGGTTAAGTGCCCCTGAGTTCAATCCCTGGTACCAAAAAAAAAAAAAAAAAAACCCTTTCTATAGATGCTAACCTGAAAAGAAATTCATACCTTTTAAAATAGATTAGTCAAATTTCATTGACTTTAAAAGCATTCTAACATTCGAATTCGATTTATTTTTCAGGGTGAAGATGATGTAAAATGATGAATCAGTGATTGAAGCCAATATTCTAATTTCCATGGAGGATGAATAGGCAAGATTATGCTTCTTGGCTCCATTTACTACCTACTGCTCAGTAGTCATCTCTGTAAATCTGCAATTTTACCAAAATGTATGATTACAGATCTCAAAAGATCTTGCTTTAACTTTCAACTCTTAGAAAATTATAAACATTCAGATCTGTTCTGTACTGCTACCCATGACATTTAACATGTCATGAAGCTTGAAAACACAAGAGTAGAGAGAAGTGACGATTGTATTTTGCACCTTAACTCCACATTGCTTTGTTGGTAATTTATATTCTTTTCATGTAATTCATGTAATTGTATGTGTATGTGTGTTTATGTGTCACCTCCTTTCATGTTTCTGATTGCCCTACAAAGAGAAACCAAATGGGCTGATGGCTAACTGTAAGTTCTCAGCCTTTATGGACCTAATATGATTTCTTTATATTTACTTGAGTAATGTTTATTTCTGCATGAACCATGATTTCTCCTGTGAGCCATTCCAGCATAAGCTGTGAATATGTATTAACAAATATATACATTTCTATTTTTATAATCCATAGATATGCCTGTTTTAAATAATGTACATGTTTAAAAAAATACATCAAGAAACCTTTAAGACAGCCTCTATTTAAAACTTGTTGCTGTCTTATCAAAATGTATTTATAAAAGTTTGTTAGGTCCACACTTGGAGAATAGTCAAATTTTACTTTTAAGCAGGAAGTAACCTTTCAGGCATTTCAGCAGTATACATTATCTTGACAACTTAAGAGTATGTATGTATGTTTCTGTTTTATGTTTATATACGTATGTGGGGAGGACAAAAGTGAATGTTCACACATTTTCTTGTGTACTCAACTAAATTGGAGAGTTACTAGAGAATTTTTCGGGAGAAAATAGGATGAGGGCTGGGATGTAGCTCAGTGGTAGAGTGTTTGCCTTAGCATGCCTGAGGCCCTGGGTTCAGTCCCCAGCACTGGGAAGGAAAAAAAAAAAAAAAGATGAAGAAACTAGCTGCTGAGATTGAGTTTCTGCCTTGAGATCTGGAACAAAACAAGGGGAAAACCGTTGGTAAATTTAATGACTGTAGCCATAAGCAGAATACTTAGTGTCATCCCTGACATGAGTTTCCTTATGAACGTGTTCTGAGCTAGAAAGAAAAACACTGTGGTCATGCATCTGGTTCAGTGTTATGCCTCCACTGGTGTGAAGCACTGGAGTTGGAGTTGTGCACAGCAGTGCAGCTAGTGGGTCCATCAGAAAGTGTGCAAGTGCAGAGTAGTTCTTTGAAATTCCTGTCATAACTACATCTAACCTTCTTCCTGACCACCAAATGGAGTGATGGTTGAGGAATCAAGCTCATAATATGATACACTCAGACCTAGGAATCTTTTGATTTCCCCAGTCAGACACTTTATCACTCTTTCTCATAGTTAAATCAGTTGTGTTCTCTATTGCTGCTAAATTATAATTGTTCTTCACTATAATGGCGCAAATGTTTGGCTTCCAAACAAGATATACTTTGTTATAGACTAGCAATTTAATAGGAGGCACTGTCTTCTAGATTGTCTTTGAGGTGGAACATAAGTTGAATGAGACATAAGTTGGACCATGCATTTCAAGATTAAGTTACTTTTCCCCCTTCTGTCAGGTCATGCATTTGAATAAAGTGCCTCCCCTTAGCCTGAGTTCCTAAAGACCTCTTGTGCTTAGGCTGCAATTCAGATCTCTAGGCTAGTTGTGTGTAACTACTGATAAATCACTAGCCCAGCTTGTTGGGTCTCTGTGTTTTCAAAGATAGTTTCTTTAAGAGTATTTAATGTCTTCTTATGACCATAAATGTAGATAGATTAAGGATTGTTGATACCTTCAGAATCTGTGTTTTAAATGTAGTGTTCAGATTGTAATGGGTATGTTTTTGCCATCTAGTCTACTCAATTGTATATTTTTATTTTGCAAAACAACCCAAGACTTTGTGTTGCTTTGTTCAGTACCTTCTGAATTCCCCAGAAGAATTATTTTCAAAGCAAACATTCCAAAATGAATGTGGCTCTTCAATGGAATGTCTCCATTGTGATTGAAGGATTTCTCTCTGGTTATAATTCTAAATGACAGGGTCATTTGCACTTCCTCCCCTCCTCTCTAGTATCTATAAGAGCAGGGACTTTGTCCTCAGGTAGAGGATATATAATTTTGGGTGAAAGTAAATTATAATTTATTTGAGTTTATTTCTGAACCTATCTATTTGGTATCTTGGAGTAGATCAAACTAAGAGACTGTTCCTTGGTCTTGAAAAGGACTGTTGTGATTGCTTTGGGCATTGTGCTCACTGCACGCTTTGGCCACTTTGGAGCATGTGAATAAATGTCACTGATTAAAACAGAGCACTTCCCTCCTCATCCAGTGAAGGGGCAGCATACCGAAATCTCTCCCTACCTGTGATAGCAGGGCTGGGAGAGGACAGGCAGTGAGGGATCCAGTGAGTTCAGGAGAAGGCTGTTCTCCTTGCACTCTGAGTACAGAGTAATGTTTCCTTTTCCTTTTTTCCCCAAAGAAAGAAAGGTAAGGGAAAATATATATTTGTATATTTAGACCAGGCATATTATGTCATTATTTTAATATCAACATTCCATATATTAGGTCAACTGAATGTAATATGGAATGAATCTGACCAGGCCAAATTTTAGGATTTAGTTGAAGTTCTTAAACATTTTACCTATTTTTTCTAAAATCTTTCTATTAAATCTAAATCAGAACTATCTCACTGCAGCAAATTCATATCACTGTTTGCCAACTAATATAGTACTTAGTGTCACCATTTAGCTTTTCATTTTATCATCTTTGAATTATGATTGATTTGACTAATTATAGAAAGTACAGGTTTAAACTGGAGTTTTCTTTAGTTAAAGGCAAACATTTTTTAAAATGCTGTATTTCACAAGAAATAAGTTGCATACCATCAATTACATATTTCATTTGTAAAAGGAGGAAGATTAGTAAACCACATGGTATTTGGGGATATTGAAGGAATTTTTCTTTCTCTTAAGAGCATTGTACAATTATATTTTTATGAGAAATAAAATATCTTCACCAGAGTTGTCTCAAGTTGTCTGTTTCACAATACTGAAATATGTCTGTAGAAGAATATGGGGTCTCGGGGGAGAATAACTTTGACAGAGTAGCTAAACTAGTTAGGAGTTAAGAGAAATTGCTTGTTAAATAGTGCAGACCTATATTAAATGTTCATATTATGCCTGTTTGAGTATTATTTGAATTTAAGTAATCAATATAGTTCTTTAAAGAGCTGGAATCTAAAAATGCAGTGTTGCAGGTATCACATTTCCCAAGTCTTTTTAGCTATGTTATGTCAGTCCTTGGAATGGTATAGTTGGATTCTGGATGCCCTTTTTATTAACAGTAGCCTTCTATAAATTAGACTAATTTTAAGAACTAATACTCCAACTGGCAATATTATCCTATCATCTACATAAAGCAGGTTTGCAGGCTTCCAGTTAACTTGGTCCTCCCTTTTCCATTTCATTCATTTTTCTTAACTGCAGGTGGTCTTTAATCAGAGCTAGAATTGCATGAGGTTGTACTGATTGTTCTGCACAAAGGCATTCAGTTAAGAAGGTAAGTGGGTCTAAAATTTAGTTCATATTCCCCTCAACAAGCCATATGTAGAGGAAGAGGTACTCACCATCAGCTCATCCAAGCATATATGTACTGAGGGACTGCCCAGAAGAGGTGCTTTTGATAATTTGCCCAAAGTGGATCCCTTTCTTAATTCCTTCACCCAACTAGGGAATTTTTTTTTAATGTGCACAACAGTGGCGTCTGGCAGCTGGCTTTGCTGGCTTCCCAGAGAATGGCCAGTTATGTGCATCTTTTCCCATCTCCATGTTCAGTGACACTGGATTCGTGGCTTTTATTCACCTTGTATGTATGTATATAGTACTGGAGATTAAACCCTGGGGTCCTCTATTACTGAGCTACATTCCAAGCCCTTTTTATTTTGAGACAGGGTCTTGCTAAATTGCTCAGGCTCACCTTGAATGGATGATCTTTTTGCCTCAGCTTCCCTGTGTAGCTGGGATCACAGGTGTGTGCCACTGTGCTTGGCTACAAGAAGTGATTCTTGAAATAACAAGTAAAAAAAGCAAAGTCCTAAATAGTTTGATAAGTTATTAATTATACTTTTAATGGGGATAGTACATATATCCATATACTTGATTTTATGTGCATTGACTTTCTGAATTTATAAATGTGATTTTTTTTTTTTTTTTTTTGTAGTGCTAGGGATTGAATTCAGGACTTTACACAAGCCAGGCATGCATTCTTCTGCTAGGTACATCCCTAGCTCACAAGATTGTTTTTTTAAAAACAAAATAACCTTTACCTCTAGAGAGGGGTGCTGGGAAACAAGTTTAGGAAAAAGATTATTTTTTACACATCATTCTGTTATTGTGGTAGTCACCTTCTAAAATGGCCCCCACAATCCCTACCTTCTGCAACTCATGCCCTTTTATAATCCCCTTCCCTTCAGCATAGGCAGAACCTGTTCATTACTTGCTTCTGACCCACAGAACACAGTACCTGTAATGGGATGTTACTTCCATGGCATAAGATAGTGACTTCCACCTTGATAGCAGACTCTCCTCAATGCCTTAAGAAGCAAGCTGCCATTCTGGACAGGCCTGTAAGGACCTGAAGGCAACCTCCAATCCAACGGCCCCAGATGAAATGAGTTCTAACAATCATGAACTTGAAAGCAGAATCTACCTCAACTGAGTCTTCAGATGATTTCCATACCCTGGCTGATACCCTGATTTCAGCCTTGTGAAGTAGCAAATGCTATGCCTGTGTTCAGATTCCTAACCCACCGAAACTATGGAGTGTGTGCTGTTTTAAGCTGCCAAATTTGGGATTATTTGTTATTCAATGATAAATAACATAACTATTTCTTTTTTCCTAACATATATACTTCATGTTTAATTAAGAATAAATTAAGGGCTGGGGATATAGCTCAGTTAGTAGAGTGCTTGCCTCTCAAGCACAGGACCCTGGGTTCAATCCCCAGCACCCCTCCCCGGTAAAAAAGATTAAATTAAATTGGGACTGGGGTTGTGGCTCAGTGGTAGAGTGCTCACCTAGCACGTGTGAGGCACTGGGTTCGATCCTCAGTACCACATAAAAGTAAATAAATAAAGGTCCATCTGCAACTAAAAAAAGTGATTAAAAGAAAGAATAAATTAGTTAAAAACACCTTCCAGCCAGGTGCACACCTGTAATCCCCAGCAACTCTGAATGCTGTAAAAGGAGGATTGTGAGTTTGAGGCCAGCCTCAGCAATTTAGCAAGCCCTAAGCACTTAATGAAACCCTGTCTGAAAGTAAAAAAAAAGGATTGGGGATGTAGCTCAGTGGTACAGCACCTCTAGATTCAATCCCCAGTACCAAAAACAAAAAACAAAAAAACCCACCTTCCAAAAAGACAAAAGCAATACTGACTTGCCTCACTTTCCTTTTTCTCAGATTCCATATTCACAGGCAACCTTCATGTTTTCCTTCTAGGCTCCCAGTTATTCCCAAACTGGTAAGAAGGTGCCTTAAATGAGTCATCTAAGCATTCTGGTCACTGGAAAGGAATATACTCCCTTGAAAATCAAGACAGTGGTCTTCTGGTCAATATTTGAATCATCTGTCAAGATAACCTAGGGAGAAGAGTATCAACCCTGGCATAGCAGATCAACTCTGTGACATGTGGCAGTTTGGGATAATTCCATTAAGCTCCTTGGTAGTATCTAAGGCCTGGTAATAATTCCACTCATCCTGCTGGCAACCTCAGTTGCCAGGGACAGGGTCTCCCTTTCACCTGTAACAGCTTTTATAAACCAACAACAGAAACAACTGAAACGGTTACTATTACAGAGCTCTACTTTGTCAAATTCAATCATGTTTTAATATGTGGACTCTTTGAGTTTTTAAAAAATTTGTTCTTATTAGTTATAAATGACAGTAAAATGCACTTTGACATGTCATATGTAAATGGGAGTATAGCTTCTTATTCTACTGGTTGTACATGAGATAGAATCACACCCGTCATGTAGTCATATGTACATAGGGTAATAATGTCTGATTCATTCTACTATCCTTCCTAACCCCATCCCCCCTCCCCTCCCTTCACTCCCCTCTGCCTAATCCAAAGTAACTCTATTCTTCCCTAGCCTCACCACCCCTTATTGTGAATTAGCATCTGCATATCACAGAAAACATTCTACCTTTGGTTTGGGGAGATTGGCTTATTTCGCTTAGCATGATATTTTCCAGCTCAGTGAGTGTGGGCTTTTTAATTGAGTGTTTCATATATATATATGAAATATGTATGTATATATATTTAGTTGTTGATGGACTTTTATTTTATTCATTTATTTATATGTGATGCTGAGAATTGAATCCAGTGCCTCACACATGCTAGGCAAGTGTTCTACCATTGAGTCACAACCCCAGCCCAGTTGAGGGTTTCTTTAAAGCACAAAACCAACAATATTCTTCAGTACAAGTACTATTTTCCTGCTTTGTACCCAAGTAGGCTCATACATCTTTAAAAAAAAAGCCATAAACTATTTTGCTAGTTCCAATATTTTTATCAAAATAAAAGTGCTTTACAATTTTGTGTTCAAGGGTTTAAGCATTTGACTTTTTCATGTTTTTCTTCCCTTTTCCCTCTAGTTACAGATAGCCTTTTTTAACACCTTGACTTCATTTTCACTTGATTTCACTTAGGTTTCTACATATAAGCATAATTTGCTTGGTTTAGCTGAAAATATGCAATTGTCCCGTATTTTTTCCTGCAACAACAGACTGCAATTAATTCTGCCCAAGAGTGACTTAAGTCACATTTCATAGCTTTTTCATATTTCACTAGATTGCATAGCAGAATTATCAGTCAACTGATTCTTCCCCATTTGTACTCACTTGTATATGTGGAAATCCCAACAGAAGATGCTGATTAATGTCTTCATTCTTATGTATTCTGTGCACCCTGGTTTTTAGGTTTAAACCATTCCTTATTTAAGAACTATTCCATGGGGAAAAGTTCCTTCGAACTGAGTGGAGAATAGAAGTAGACCTACCCATCTCTCTTCCACATAAGCTCCTGCTCCAATTTTTTCCTTCCTCCTCAAGTCTTCAAACTCTTGGCTGAATTGAAAAAGTAGCTAAAGAAGGAAAGCAAGGCTACAGTGTGAGGCTGATGTTAAAAACCTATTCCTGGGGCTGGGGTTGTGGCTCGGGGTAGAACGCTTGTCTAGCACCTGTGAGGCAGCATGTAAAAATAAATAAACAAAATAGTTATTAAAAAAAAAAACTTGTTCCTATGAGTTAGCACATGTCATTGTGGTGCTAACTCAAAAGATATAAAAATCCATTCGGTGGGCAGTGACTAAGTTAAAACAGTGATAATAGGTAACCCTTATTGATAGCTGACCTCAAAATTTCCATAAAGGAGTTTTAATCTCTTATATCTAACTGTTGTGGATAAAGAGCTGGATCTGCCTTATTGACTGTCTGCCCGTTGAAAACCAGGTTGTTTTCAAACCTCCAGACCTGCTTCATTATCCTGAAACCAGATACCCATGCACTAATCATGGCAGAGCCCAGCACTAGTTGGTCATTCTTCCTAAGAACTAAAATCACATTCTTCAAATTATAAATGCGTCCAAATTATGTAATGCTAATGTATAGTTCAATTAGATAGTTGGTAAAACTATAATTTTAAAGAGGCTTATTTTGAGAGAATATACAGAGTTCTTGAAGTGTGTAGTTGTACAGAAAGTCCAGAATGGAAGCCAGGCACCATGGCACATGCCTGTAATTCAGTGATTTGGGAGGCTGAGGCAGGAGCATCTCAAGTTTAAAGCCAGCCTCAGCAACTTAGGGAGGTCCTGAGCAACTTAGTGAGACTGTCTCAAATATTTTTAAAAAATTTAAAAAGGGATTGGGAGGTGACTCAGTGGTAAAGCGCCTCTCTGGATTCCATCTCTAGTACAAAAATTTTAAAAAAGTTCAGAATAGTCCAGACTGTAGGGGCTGAAAATATTTAAAAGGGTCAGAATAAGATGGGCTTAAAATGAATTCACCCTAAAGTAAATTCAACTTTCTACTTACTAGCAGCATGCATGTTCACTTGTAGGAAAACTCTAGATTACACTGCTATGAAAAAGTCCATTAATTCTTTGAGTCAAATGATAAAAGCAGGAGACAGAAAGGCTCTGCTAAGTGTGGGTGGTACTACTGCCAGTTTAGTGGTTGGATTGGGCTTTTCAAAAATGATCACATTTGTAAAATGAGTTTAACACAATATTTTGACTAGTAATTTCATGTCTGCAAAGGGTATTAATTGGGAATTTTATCCAATGTTTAGAATCTTTGTGTTTTGAACACATTGATTGATTAGTTAATCTACAGCTGCTTCTGGGTGCTCAGCAATTTTCACTGTCTTGTTGCTATGAGACAAGGACGTCTCTGAATTTGCCAATGTGACAGGCATGGTGAAGAGTTGCTGGGTTCTGCCCACTAGCCACAGTGCCATCAAGTGGTCATTTTGCAAAACTGTTAGAGGAAATCGGTTTGTTTCCACTGTTCTCTAAACTCGTCTCTTTTACAGACGAATTAGCAGGTTAAGTGAACATTGGAGAATTGTGTATTTTTTTTTATATTCTATACACAATGAAGAATATTTTTCTCCAATAAATGAATCATGCCACAGTAAACAGAATGGCAAAGTTGAAAGCATGCCAAATTGGATTGTCAGAGACATTGGTCTTGAGATCCTCTTTGAAATGATGAGGAGTTTGGGTTAAGTCTTACTAGATCTCTTCTGCTCTAAGTCTCTTATTTCTTTGCTTCTCTTATATATAGTTCTTATGGAGCAGCATAAGCTCAAAGCTAATCCTGGTCAAGGGTCTCCAGTAAAATTTGGTTAAGTGACTTCTAAGGAGTTTAAGCAAATGGAAGCAAGGAGGGACTATTCCCACAAGGAGGGATTTGATTGCTAACCTTATCTAACAAATGACTCTGCTCCCCATGTACTTGATGAAAATAGACCTGGTAAAATTACTCTTCCTGAGCAAGAAGTCCGGCCTGGGCTATCAGCTTCCAGCACCTGGGGGAAACTTGTGACGGAAGACTCACAGGGGGGTATATCTGAGTAGGATGTGCTTAGCTCTCAGTAGCAGGTTAGTGGGATTAATGCTTTCACTGAGGATTAGAAGAAAGGGAGCATTAGAATTCCACCTCCAAAGATGCATTCTTTCCCCTACAAGACCCCAGAGCCAGGTGGGAGCATTGCTGTGCTCTGAATCCTGCTTCCTATGGTCACCCACCCTGGACACCTATTTGGGGGGTCTACCTGACTGGATGCACAGTGCACCTCATTGTGTACCTGGTAAGATTGGGGTCGGGCTGGGGAGATAGCTCAGTCGGTAGAGTGCTTGCCTCGCAAACACTAAAGCCCTGGGTTCGATCCCCAGCACCGCAAAAAAAAAAAAAAAAAAAAAGATTGGGGTCATTTTCTTATTCTCTCCAACTGCCTGTATCATTGTGGCTTAATTCTAATTCTTTCCAAATAAATGTGAGGTGTGGTGAATGTTGTTCTTTTGTCATTGAGACTTAAGCAAATTGTCAATTTGTGCATTATATCCAGTTTCCTTCAACCTCAGGATCAAGTAAGATATGAGAAATCTTGAATATTAAACTAAACAAAAACACAATTTATTACAACATTCTTAGAGAACATAGCTAAGTTTTATAAGACTTTGATGCTTGCTTATGACTTGATTAACACTTTTGTCATTTGGGGGGATTTGAAAAAAACAACTCTACAACAGCAAGATGAGGCTGTTTCATACCTATTGGGTATCTCACAGAACACTGAAGGCAGAATAAAGTTTAGAAATTGCTTAGAAGAGCCCAGTCCTGTGGCACACACCTGCAATCCCAGTGTCTCAGGAGGTTGAGGCAGGAGGATTGCAAGTTCAAAATGAGCTTCAGCAACTTAAGAAACTCTATCTCAAAATAAAAAAAATTTAAAAGTCTGGGGGTGTAACTCAGTGGTAGAACACTCCTGGCTTCCATCCCCACTACCACCCCCACACACAAACAAAAACATCTAATATAACTCTTTAAACTGAGACCTAAAGATAAGTAAAAATAAAATCAAAACAAACTTTTTACAATATAACTTTTACAAATAATGTTCCATTAAAAAAGACAAAAGCTGAAAACTATTGTGGGTGTCTTTTCTACTTTTTAACAAGTCCAAATGAGATAACTATATCTGGCTCTTTTGTTAATTAGAGTACCATTTGCCAACTAAGAATTTGAAGTGAAGGAAAAGGGAGAAAGAAAAATAATACATATACTGTCTTTTGAATTTGTTGGTTGAAGAAAGCATCTTAACTTAAAAATTTCAACTTCCTAGATGTTTTGTAGATTCAATGTTTTGTTGTTGTTCTTTGCCCCAAATACCAAACCTATTCTTGTGTTATTTCCCAGCATCTGTGAAATGGGAATGGACAGCTTCCCTCTCTGACATTCAGCAGCCCAAGTTCAAGAACCAACCACAGCCAAGGGAAAAGTGAGCTCATTAAATTCTGTCTATACTTTTTAAGAATAGTCAAATTTTTTAGACCTTACAATTCCAACATGGTGGTCAGGAAAGCCATCAACAGCCGGGTGTGGCCATTTGTGTTTTCTAAGAAGACATTTGAAATGTCAAGGAAAGAGTCACAGACTTGTAGTCAGAGGACCTAAGTCTAACTGCCAACTCTGTCACATTCTAATTTGGGCAAGTCATATAATTTTGAGTTCTATTTTCCTCAGCTATAAAACAGAGATAATGATAAATACATCACAGAATTGTTGAGGATAAATTGAGACAATTCATGTAAAATTGCTAAACAACTGGAGTTAATATTCACAGCTCTTGTAGAGTATGAAATGTATACTAGTCTTGACTGTAAGCCCTTTATTGTTTAACAAAAAAAAAGTTTCTGAATATGCTAGTTTTAGATTTAAAAAAAATGGAGAACTGGGAACCAGAGAAAAAAGTCCTGAGTTATCACAGGCAAAGAGCATGAGTTTGGCTAGGTATATTGTGGTGAGCTGAGAGAAAGGGAGGGAGGCTGTGGCTGGGAATGGCCTTGTGTCTGAGTTTCTGGGAGAAAGGGAGAAGATGGTCCCTACCTGAATGTCCTAGTAGACTGTAGTAGGGTTGGGCAGTTAAAGGTTCCCCCCTGAATTGCAGAACTCAGAGAAATGCTGTCCCTTCTCCCTTTGGCATTTTCAAGACATGCCTAACAGGGTACCTGTTCATTTTGTAATAATTCAAAAAAGGGAAAGAAATGTTTTAGAAACAGCCTAGATGGGACAAAGGTACGGGGAAAGCATCATATTGACTTTGAATTTTGAAGGCTTCATCAGCTGCTTGGATTAAGGAAGGATGAAAACAAGACAGAACTTTAGGCAACTCTGTAAGCATTCTTCCCTTGAGAATCCTAATCACCCAGCCACAGCACACTTCCCAGCAAGTTCCAATATATGGAGCACTTTTTATAGTGGATTTAGTCAGTGATTACTTGGAAGAAGGTAATGTGAACACACACACAGTATTAACTCTTCCCAGATGCTGCCTAGTACAAGACATGCAAGTAGCTGAAATGTATGACATGGGGGTTTCGATGAATATGAGCCAGTAGTTAAAATATTCAGTAGGAGAAGAAAAAATGAACAAAACAGGATGAGGTGGAATCATTAACCAAAGAGTGTGTATATGCTTTTTGGACCTAATGATAAGGAAAAAGCAGGTAAGAATTTTTTATACACCTAATTGAGTGAAAGGATAGCTAACTATCATTTGAAGTTGAAAGCTTTTCCTAAAACAAAAAGCAACCAGAGGGCTGGACTCATGGCTCAGTGGCAGAGCACTTACCTAGCATGCGTGAGGCACTGGGTTCAATTCTCAGCACTGCATATAAATAAATAAAGTTCCATTGACAACTAAAAAATAAAAAAGCAACCAGAATAAAAACCACAAGTATAATCAATAAATGGGTACATTTTACAAAATAACTCAGCTGAGTGAAACAATGTAAATCATTTGTTTTTATAGTTAAAGCTTTTTAATCTCTGACACATAACAATAATTGAAAGAATTCTGAGAAATTAGACAAAAGTATTTGGTGGATTTGAGTTAATGGGCCAAGCAAGCTTCTTTTCCTTGGCTTCTCTGTCAAATGAATCATAGATTGAGTCTTTGGTTACGGTTTTGGCTATGGGAGGGATTTCTGAAATGCCAACATAGTTCTTTTTGGCCATCCTTGAACTTGTTGTGATAGTATAGGCATTGCTTCGGTAACATTTCATTGAGGACATGCAAAAAGTCTCTTTCATCCCTCTCCTAAAATTAGCATTATAAATTGAATACAGAGTAGGTTTAGAGGCTGAAGAACTAAAGGATATCCACGTGATAGCTGTGAAGACAAGGGAACTTTTCTTATAGTCTTGTTCGTGGGGGTGCCACAGCTGAACTACATGAAAAGGCAGCCAAGAGAACAAGAACAACAGATTTAAAATGAGGAACATCTTGACTGTTTTCACTTTTGTCCTTGGGACAATGTTCATTGTCCTCCTCACTGTTCGGCCATCAGTGCCTATTCTCCAAATATACTTTATGACCTTCTGGTAAAATAAGATTATGAGGACAGATGGAATCACAAAGCCCACCAAGAAGTGGATGACAGTGTAAGCGGTTCCTTCCCAAGAGGAAGGGAGAAAATAGTTACAGTGACTGTCCCAGTTGGAGCCATAGAAAAAGAATACGGGGGTCACAAAGGCTGCATCAAAGATCCACGATGCTGCAATCATTTTCTTGGCTTTTTCTCTGGATACTTTGAAGCTCAGTGGGTAGACAATGGTGTAGAACCTGTCTATGCAGATGGAGAGGAGAACATAGATCTGGACGCCTGGAGTGAGATACTGAAAGTATCGCACCATCTTGCACATTGCGGTACCCAGTGTCCACCTTCCAGTGGTGAACTGGAGCAGAACAAATGGTGTGCTGGCCACACTGATGAGAAGGTCAGCACAGGCCATGGAAACCACAAAGTAGTTGGTGGTGGACTGAGTCCTCCTACTCCTGTGGATGACCAAACAAACCAAGGAATTGCCAAAGATAGAAAACAACCACAAGGCCCCAAAGAAAATGCTGGCTGTAGCCACTTCCCCGGGTTTCAGTCCATACTGAAGGTCTGTTCTGTTGCTCATCCAGTTGGGGTCCTCGTATAAATCCATTAGGTCATGGCTTGGCAGAGGTGTGGCTGTTTCAGTGCAGCTGTGGTTCTGGAGGGACACCACAAGTGTAGGAATAACCGTAAGTGGCTTGCTGTGATCCATTCTGTGAGCAAAAACCATATTCACTTTTTTCTCTTAGTTCTGGATAAGAAAAGAAGAATGAGGGCTTCTGTTAAAATGGTGTCATATAGGCTGACTACTGCAACTAAGTTTTATTGACGGATTGGTCATCAATGAGTGGGGCCTCTGTACTAGCAGGAAAACATAATTACTACCTGAAGAATTTCTGTCTGCCATTTCTTTTTCATTTTAGAAACAGCTCAGGCTCTCTCTGGCCTCACCATCTTCTGATCCTTAGTCAGATGTGGTAGAACTCATGTCAAGCTCCACTTCTGCACATCACTGTCTCCTTTACCCACTGGGCGTTCACAGACAGGAGGGGAGCTCAAATCTGACTCATGGTAAGTATGCTACCACTAACTGAAGAAGTGTTGGAAGTCTGGTCAACCACATGACAAGTTCCTAAATGTCATAACACTGACATAATGAAGCTGCAAGAGAGGAAAGCTTGGGCAGAGGGAAACACAGACATTGGCTGCAGAAAAGGCAAAACTGGACTCTGTGAAAACAGACTGGCTGGCTATGGGAAAGGCCCTTACTGACTGCAGACTTTCTATTAGAGAAGCATTATGGTAACACATGGAACAACCAACACTGCTCTTAATTTAATGACACCTATAAACAGCTTCCTTTCCTAGAAGATGATGCAGTCCCTGTACTAACAGTGTGCCACCTACCAATGACATTTATTTTGATGCCCTGAAGTTGTTACTGCTTCATGAAAGAACATACTGACTGAAGAACAAATGAGAAATCCTCTCAGGAATGTAAGCAGGTTACCAGAGACAGACAATTCAAAACAAGATGTAATTGTTAACATTACCAAACAACTTTTAAAAGCTTATGATCCTTAGATATAAAATAATATTGTAAAGTTTAGCCTTTATTTTATACTTCTTTTGTATCATCAGTGAGAAAAAATTGACACTTTTTCTAGGTTCAAGAGTTTCTATAATTGTGGGTCAATTAAAACTGAGGTGATTTTGGTCACAGTGGGATTGTAAAGGTTTAATTTGGTCTGAATTAATTAAGCAGAAAGAGAAAGTGTTAACTATTGAATCCACAAAAACTATCGCAACTATGATTATTAAGGTAAGAGATAAGGATAAACATAGATATTTTCAAATATTTAAAAGTAAAAAGCTCATGTGGGGTTATAGCCCCCATATTTGCTGTTCAGAGTCCATCCAGTCTATGCCACAAGGGGATGTGGGTCCAGCAACAGGCTCTCTAGGAGCTATTTTCCTCTTGGTGCATTCCTGTAACTACACCTTACTAAGAAACATTTCTGGAATGAAAGGTAGGACTAAAGTTTTTAATAAAGGAACTCTTCTTAGAGACACATTTTTTCCTTGAAAGATTTTTTTTTTTTTTTTTTTTTTTTGGTACTTGGAATTAAACCCAAGGATGCTTTACCACTGAGCCATAGCCCCAGGTCTTTTTATTTTTTATTCTGAGACAGTCTTCTGAGGCTGACCTCAAACTCATGATCTTCCTGTTTCCCAAATAGCTGGGATTATAGATATGCACCAAGTCCAACTATTACATCTTGTTGATGAATTAATTCTTGTAACATTAAGAAATATTCTTTATCTCACAGTAGACTCATAAGCCTCAAGGAGTCATTCCAACAGCACTTAGGACTGACTTAAGGTATCCCTGTCAGGATGTGAAGTTCCAAGTCAAGAAAGAGTGTTCCCATGCCAATAACTACTTTCTGCTTATGTTCTGCCTTCCCCAGTCTAATAACCTTAAACTCCTTCCTATACCCTAAGGCCTCCTTCTACATGTTGTGTTGGCCAAGTCTTTTCTCTTTAAAATAATTTAAACTGACACATAATAATTGTGCCAAGCACAACCAATACTTTCCATATTACAAAATCAGGATATAAAGTGTCAAAACAGTACATAATTAAAGTTAGTAATGCTCTAGAAAAACCTGGAACGCATGACCACCCCCACTTGTGTCAAAATAATCTTTTTACTTTCCTAAGTATACAACCTACAAAATTCCAAAAAACACTTTTTTAAAAAAAGATTTAAAGCTTAAAAATAAAACAGATAAGCAATTTTCCCACAAAGAAAGCTGTTCTAAAGGCTTTTTTTAAGTGGCTTGGGCCTTAACAACAAAAAAACAGGAGTCAGTGGCACTGGCACTTTTCCCTCATCAACACACACATATTTAAACTGATGAACTTCCATTTCTTCTACCTCTTATACAAGACTACAAAGAAAAGTCAAGTTCACTGCCACAGCTGAAGCCCCGAGAGGCCTCCTACCATCATTTTCTCCAGCTGCTTTACCCCATCGAGAATGCGGATTTCTCCAGCCCCAGCACCTAGAAGTGTAAGATCCTGATGCTCAGAAACAGTCACAAGAGTTCTGAGTCTAGGGCTCCCTAAAGGGGACAGGACTTTTCCTACTCTTGCTGCAGCTCTACTTATTTGTTCGATAAACTAAGACACTGCTTAGTACTGTAGAAACAAAGAATAGGAAGGCATTAGAAAATAATCAGTCTGCCATATTACAACAATTTCAAAATAATTATAATTAACTGCTAAAAACAGGCATATTTATAAGGAGCTAAGTAACAGAAAAAAATAAAGACTCAATTTTGGGATAGGAAAGGAAAGGTTTCACAAAGGAACTGAGGTTTGAGCACTACTGCAGCATTTCCCAAGTTTATTTCACTCTAGTTTAGCAATACACCAGAATTTCCCAGGGAACCGTAAAAAAATATTGATACTTTGGTCCCACACTCCAGGGTTCTAACTTAACTGGTATTACATGCAACCTGGACATTAGGATGTTCCAAATTTCCCCAGGTGATCCTAATATGCAGCCATGATTTACAATCTTTGCTTTAGGGTCTGGACATGGTGGCACGAGCTTGTAATCCCAGCTACTTGGGAGGCTGAGGAAGGAGGCTCTCAAGTTCAAGGCCAGACTTAGCAACTTAACAAGACCCTGTCACAAGATAAAAAAATAAAAAGGACTGGGGGTGTAGCTCAGTGATAGAGCACCACTGGGTTCAATCCTCAGTACCACAACAAAACAAAACAAAACAAAACAAAACAAAGAATCACTGCTTTACAATTATTTCCATGTTTCTGTCTGCCCCACTGAACTATGGGCTCCTGGGGGAGGTGTTATTCTTTCTCTATTCTCTACAGCTTCTATCTAAGTTCTTTACATTAGTAATTTCTTATTAAATATTTAGTAAATTGGATTCGTAAGGACAGAGAACTAAAATAAATGACTCCTTATTTTCTATGGCTCTGCTAGAAGAATTAAACACAGGGATAGAAAATCACTGTGCATTCTTAGGGAATTGAAACATTGGTGACCACTGTGTTAAGGGAAAACACAACTCCTGATAAGGTGAAATCGAAGTCACCCAGGTCAACAGCTACATGAAGCTGAAGCCTTATCCAAAGAGAAGAATGGTAGACAGGTCCTGCACCCCACTCCCGGGGAAACTAGTCTGCCATATTAAACTCTAGGGTTCCAAAGTAAAATTTCAGAAAAGCCTCCTCTGCTCCATCAATTTGGAAACAAACATGTCTTCCAGGGAGTGTTTCTGAAATACAAGTGCTCTTTAATTAGTAATTATATCATACAGCCCCCCATATGTGATCATTCCAGGAGTGACAAAATTCTTCATCTCTTGCCTGCTCCAAATTATTGTTCACAGGCACTTTTGAGACTGCCATGTGTCATACTCCATTAGGTTGAACACTGAAGGCCCATTAATCTCTATATTTCTAAAAGAGGAATCATTCCTTATTAAGTTATCTACCTATCTATCCAGGCTCTAAGAGATGTATTCAATATATAGGTGGAGAAAACGGTGATGGGGACAGAACTGGGGGCTGGATAGGCCTCTGCAATCAGGTAACTGGGGGAGCCTGAGAGATTACCAGGCCTCATCACTTGGTATTGTAATTTTTATTTTATATGTTTGTCTCCTCCATTAGGTTACAACTGTCTCAGGGACTATGTCTTTATCTCCATATCCCTGGGACATTTAGATATTAATAAAGATTCACTGAATACAATGAAGGTACATATGTTAATAAAAATTATCCAATACCTGAAAAGGTGGTAAAAAAGAGTACAACATATATCCTTATATTGTATTGTTGTGCTGGGATGCACACCCCACACAGTGCCATGGCAAATCAAGGAACTTCCATGTGCTGAACAAGTACTCTATCACTGAGCCACACCCTCAGCTCATTTAAGGCATTCTTAAATGGGCCTTCTTAGGGATTATTAATTTTCTGGGAAAAATGAGCTTGTGCTTATTTTGCTATTTGCTATTTGCACACAGAGACTATGAAGATTATATGTCAATGTATAGATTTTTGTATAACAGAAAAAATGACCCCAAATTAATGGACTTATTGCCTGACAGAACATTAACTAATTTCTGTCTACTTAGCTGACATTGTTTTTTTTTTTTTTTTATGACTATAAATATTTCTTCAAAGGTTCTTGGAACTAGCTTTATTATCTCACTTATTCTTTAAGTAGCAAGTTAATAAATATTTGACATGTGTTCATTCTATATTTGTAATAAGTTACAATTTTAACTTTTTTTTTTTGCTGTGCTGGGGATTGAACCCAGGGTCCTGTGCTTGCAAGGCAAGCACTTTACCAACTGAGCTATCTCCCCAGCCCTCAATTTTAACTTTTTGAAAATCATACTTTTTATGGCTGGCTGGCTGAATGAATGGATGAGTGGAAGCTAATAAGAAGGGGAAGACCACAAAGAGAAAAAGAGGGGCACAAGTGGCAAACTTGCATTCTGCCAAGGGCTATTCCTGACTACACATACCAACTGCTGGTTAGGGTTTTGTTTGTTTTAAAGACTCAAAAACCCTAACAACTGATTTTTTCCCTCATGAAATTATAAAGATTCACAAACATTCTTATCATGTTGGAAGACCATTCTTATTTCTGAGATTTATTTAAAAATTTAATATCAGTCAGGCATGTGACACATAATGCCAGCTACTGGAGAGGCTGAAACATGAAGATAATAAATGAGGCAACTTAGCAAGACCCTGTCTCAAAATAAAATAAAAAGGGCTGAGAATGCAGCTCAGTAGTGGAGCGCCCCTGGGGTTAATCCCCAGTCCGTTAATACATACATACATACATACATACATAAATAAAATTCATTTTATTGATTTATCTAGAATTTTCATGTTACATTTTTTACATAGTTTTTAAAAAGAAACATTTTCTATAGAATAGGAAGTATCTAGTAGACCTAAGCAGATACATAAGACCATTTCCTAAAGAGCAGAACAGGAAGATTAATTATAGTGATGACAGGAGGTATAGTGTTGGTATCACCCAGTTAGTACTTGCTATAATCAGGTATCCTTTGCATAACTCTTCAACATAGGTAATATTATTACCCTGTTTAAAAGTTAAAAGCCTGAAGTTCTTCTCCCCAGGTCATAGAATTGGAAAGAGGTCACCTCAGGACTGCCTTGTCCTTAACTGCCATCAGGGCTTCATGTCCACTGAGACCAGAAAGGATTTGATCTGAATTCAGAAGGTCAAACTGGCTGTACAGGGGTAGGTCTTTCTTGATTGTTCATCCAAACATAGGAAGATGAAGCTATTCCCACAGCCTCTTCCTACCCACAGTACATCTGTTCAATATGCCAGCTCAGAAATATGTGACACAGTGAACACTTAAAAAAAAAAAAAAAAAAAAAAAAAAAAAAAAATCACCCCCACCAGAGCTCCAGACTTTAGTCTGAACTGAAGTGATGTAAAGGTTTGGTCAACGGTATTACCTACATAGGAAACTTTTATATTTTATTTGTTTTATTTAAAAATTATATGGTGGTAGATATTTTTTCTTAAATCTTTCCTTGTTACCTAGGCTTGAGTTGCCTGCACATAAAAAGAGAAAAATGCAGTAGTGGGCTGGCACTGGCTTGCGTGGGGCTCCCCTGAGCCAACTGTACACATTTCTTCCCAACTGCAGGTTCAGTGCCTTCATGTTGGTGTCAAGCATCAGCTATGATAGGAATGTTCACAGGAGGAAAACAGACAAACACCACAAAGAAGGGGTCTTCTCTGCATTGCCAGTTATTAAACATTTATCAGCACACCACTTCCAGGAGAGCAGGGTTTATAGGGCAACCAATCCTACAGTTCTGAACCTACATGGACCCCTGAACTTAACATGGCTCTGGAGGCCACATGGGCTCTATGTTGCTGTCTTGCTTTCTGGCCAAGAGCTAAGGCTTTGGTGTTGGATACCAAGCTAAATGTTTTATTGAACTACTTAAGGCCCAGGTAGCCACCCGCTTAACTATAGCAGAGAAACAGGAGACCCGTGAGGTTAAGACATGTTCTTCTTATGTGCCACCCAGACGCATGTGCCAGATAAAATACAGAATGCCCAGTTAAATGTGAACTTCACATCATTTTCTAGCTAAGTATGTCCCATACAATATTTAATAGCTATCCTGTATTTTTATTTGTGAAACCTGGCAAACCTGCACCCAGAACACAGTCTTCTGCTGAACAACATGCATGCTGTGAGATGACTGTGTATTCAGACTTCAAAATTGAGATGGCTGAAGTACAAATCCTACTATGTCACTTACTCACTGTGTGATTGTGAGCAAGTCACTTTATCCTCTTGAACTTCAGTTTTCTTATCTGTAAGATGAGGATAATTAGTTCTGTTTCATTTGATTATTCTGTGAATTAAAAGTGAGACTATGCTTAGGAGTTAAGTGAGTTAAATGTATAAATGTGCCTGGTATGAAGAAAATAAGTGTTATCCTTGTACAGTTCTATGCATCACCTAGCTCTGTGTCTGGCACTCAGGAAGTGCCTCAAAAATTAGCACTTTGTTCAATAGCCACACGTGAGCTGGGCACAGCAGCACAAGCCTATAATCCCAGTGGCTCAGGAGGCTGAGGCAGGCAGATCACGAGTTAAAAGATGGCCTCAGCAAAAGTGAGGTGCTAAGCAACTCAATGAGACTCTGTCTCTAAATAAAATACAAAATAGGGATGGGGATGTGGCTCAGTGGTCAAGTGCCCCTGAGTTCAATCCCTGGAACCCCCGAACCCTGCCAAAATTAGCACTTTGTTACAATGCTAAATCACATAATTTAGATTTGTTAAGGGCAAATGGCTTTTGTGAAGAGATATATATGAGTAACTAATCATTTTTTATAGTACTTTTTTTAGGCAGAAAAAATTCACTGAGGCCCAAATATATAAAAGCTAACTTTCTCAAAGTTGGGGTTGATTTAATAGTGACATATTAGCCAGATCAAACTTTTTCTACATTATATACTAAAGTTCATAATATAACTGGATTGAATGTCTTTTTCAAAAGTATACAGAATCTATTCAGCTTAAATTATTTTCACTAGATAATCTGAATAATTGCAAAATAATATCTCAATGCCAATGAAAACAGAGCTTCCCTCTACCACCTGATACTCCTAGTGTCACAGGTTTGTACACTTGGAATTTTCTTGTATACTTTTTTCTCTTTCATTCTTTTATGTAACATAACTGTAAGTATTCCTTCACAGTATTTCTGGTTCTGTGTTTTTTAATCAGTTTCCCAAATAGGTTTTTTTTTTTTTTTTTTTTGGTACCAAGGATTTGAACTCAAGGGTGCTTAACCACTGAGCTACATCCTCAGCCCTTTTTATTTTTTGTTTTTGAGACAGGGTCTCACTAGGTCGCTTATAGCCTTACTAAATTGCTGAGGCTGGCTTTGAACCTGCCTTCCTCCTGTCTCAGCCTCCCAGGCTGCTTGGGATTATAGGTGTGTACCACCATGCCTGGCTCTCAGTTTCCCAATTGGGATCAAGCAGTTTCCCAGGATTAGTCTGGGTGCATATCCTTGCTTGGATAGTGGTTACACTTTCAAGGGGAACATGATTTTTTGAAAAGAGAAGGATTTTCAAATGAGCCTCTTATAATTTCCAGGATAGGTACAACAACCAATGGACATTACTGGGTTAGAAATTCTGGATATCTATATTTAAGGAACTGTTACTCTTTCTACCATCTTTACTTCTTTGTCCTTCACAAGATTTAAAAATATCAGAAACAAGGTCAGCATCCATGGCATGGTTTCATGTAGCCAGGAAACCTTCTATTCCTCTGACCTGTCATTATTACTACACCATTCTATTAAAGTCAAGGTCCCTTCGTGTAAATGCTTCTTTTTTTTTAAATGCTTCTTAAAGAGCACACATTTTTACATTTTATCAGTAGTGATCTCTGAGACCCTTTCCCCCCCTGAAATACGGGGACAAATACACTAGCCTATCTAGTGACAGGCTGGTCTCAGCAGGCCATGGGTTCAGGGGGTGATAGCATTGTGGCATTTGTGGTCACAGGAATGTCAATGTACATCCACATTGATTATGTCCAGAGCTGGACAAAATTCCTTGGTGCCAGACCACAGGCTGGTGACTATGAATGAGGCATTTGGGCTCAACCTGGCCCCAGAGAGGGGTTTATGGGGATGGACTGACTACCTTTCCCCCAATTCATGCTGAATAACACACTAATTGCAGATTTGGGGCAAACCTCACCTTGGATTGCCCTCTAGTGCTAAAACAGTGGCAACACACCAACAGTGAACTGTGATAAACCTGGGTTTAGAGCACCATCTAGTGCTGAAACAGAGGAAGCGACTGCAGGCTTAAGAGAAAAATAAACATCTTGCATGAATTTATAGAAAGACAGGCTAAACACAAAACCTTGATTATAAAGACTTAAATAAATACTACTTCAGTGTGTAGATTACATTACACACCAATAAGCATCAAGAACTTCCAGGGGGAAAAATACTTTCTGGGAACCATAACTTCACCTAAAGGACAAAATAAGGTCAGGAACTGAACAGATGGTAAACAGGATAGACAAACTCTCAAATGGGGTGAACTCTCAAATTTAAAACTGCTGGCTCCCAGTGGCTCAGGAGGCTGAGGCAGGAGGATCATGAGTTCAAAGATGGCTCAGCAAAAGCGAGACCCTGTCTCTAAATAAAATACAAAATAGGGCTGGGTATATGGCTCAGTAGCCAAGTGCCCCTGAATTCAATTCTTGGTACCCTCCTCCCAGAAAAAATTATTCACCATTAACAAGTGAGATTCATCCTAGGGATGTAAAGATAGTTCAGTATAAGCAAATCAATAAATACAATACAACATATCAACAGAGTGAAGGACAAAACCATATGGTCATCTTAATTTTACCAGCAAAAAAACTGACTAAAACATCACTCAAAAAGTTATTTTCATAGAAGTTAAGAGTATATGATGGTTACCAGAGGCTGAGATGAGCAGGGACCAGAGGTTGGAGAGGTTGGTAGGAGAGAGGTTGAGCAATAAGTACTAAGTTATAGACAGACAGGAGTAAGAAGTTCTTGTGTGCTATTGCACAGCAGCGTGACTACAGATAATGATGACGTACCATTTATTTTGAAAGGCTAGAAGAAAGGAGTTTGAATATTTTCATCATAGAAAAATCATAAATGTCTGAGGAGACAGATTACGTACAACCCAATTGAAACATTACATAAATGTATATGTGACTGAAATATTAAAGTAGCCCATTAATATGCAAAATTGTTTTTATGTATCAATTAAAATAAATTTAAATGAAAAAATAATTCAGAACTGGTTATTGCTATGGAGAAAAATAAAGCAGAATGCAAAACCAAGAACTGATGAGAAATGGAATGGCACATGGTTGTCTGGTTGCCTAATGGCCATTCTCAAGTTCTCCCTTGCCTGTCTCTCACCCTAGAGACTTACAAGACCAGATAGTCTTCTCCATCATTGTTTGCAGCTAGGTATGGTCACATCGACATCAGCCAGAGACTAGAGAAAGTCTCCTGAAGGGTCTTGAGAGGCTCTTGGGAAAATATTTTTTCCTTGATGAAAGGAAAGAGGCATCTGGGGAGTGTTCTCATGGGGCTGGTTGCTTCTCTGATGCTTGCCTTTGTAAACTGTTGTATGAAGTTGTCAGGACACTGGGTGGTATCGTATTGAGTTCAGTTCCTGAGACTCACAGAAATATCACACAGTGCCCTGACATTATGGTACCTCCAGACTTTTTATTAAATAACCAGCACTTGTCATTATGGCTTAAGAGTTTTCTGTTACTTGCCTCTGAAAGCATCCTGACTAGATTAAGGTTTTATTTTAGATGGGGAGGTTAAAGGAAGGGTCTCTGTATAGGTGACAAGAAGCCAATCATAGCAATCTAGGCAGAAGGAACAAGGAACACAAAGCCCTGGTGCAGGGCTAACCCTGGACAATTGGTTCCTTGACCCTCCCATCCCATGCTACACTGTCCCCCTTAAGTCACACACAGGAAAGGGAAGAATACCTTAGTTTCTTCTTAGAAGAGGAAAGAAGCAGGAAAAGGGGGGAAGTCTGACTTTCTCACCTGCAGATCACTGCTCAGTGAAGTCAGAGGTTACCTACTAGGTACACTTTGAGGACTCTGCCATCCTAGAGGATGGATAAATCACTGAGATATTGAGATGTGCTGTGTTCTGAGAATAAACCTGGATTGTAAGTGCTGCCTTTCCTTAGAAGAGAGTTTTATCACTGGATTTGAGACAAATCAGTTTTTTTTTTTTTTTTTGCCTCTTATTTTTTGGAAGCTAAATTCTCTGAGAGTTTTCTTGGAGGAGAGAAGGGGAAACATGGACCTCTGAATGAGCAATGTGACTATGCTCCTGGGAACCATGCAAAAGGTAGACCTGAATGGGCACAAGGGATCTTTTGGAAATAATGGAAATGTTCTGAAACTGAGTTATGGTGATGGTTATATAACTGCATGATTAGCAAAAATCATTGACTTATACACTTAAAATAAGTGAATTTTATGGTGTAAATAAGACCTTGCTAAAGCTGGTGGTGGCTGTTTTTTAAGGGGAGGCCTGGGACCCATGCTTCACTTCCTCACTGTGTACCAGGTCAGGGCAGGAGATAATGGAGGAGTACAGTTCTGAAGGTTGATCCAAGACATGGAGTTTCCTGCTTGGAAAGAGTCCACCTGCCCCAGGGGCAATCTCGAAGCAACAGATCCAGCAGCCTTCAAGGTCCCATACTAGCTCAGACCACAATTATTTCTCTATCATAATCAGAGGGTATCCAATGGACCACTCCATACATTTTATCCTGTGTAAGCACCCCAGGACCTAGAAAGAGAAAAGGAATCCTAGTAAAGTTCGTCACTGACTTTCCTATTAGCTGGGTAGGATGGAGACTTGGCTTTAATTTTAAAGGAAATCATGTGTATAGTACATTGAAATGGCCCCCTAAAGGTATCCATGATCCAATCTCTGGAATCTGTGTACTTGTTATGTCAAGTAGCAAAAGGAACTCTGCACATATAATTAAGGTTAAGGACCTTAAAATAAGAGATTATCCTAAATTAGAATTAATCACATGAGCCCTTAAATGCAGAGAACTTAGTTTCTGACTAGTAGCAGAGAGATGCAGTAGAAGTCAGAAAGCGATTCCAAGCAGGAGAAGGAATTGACATAATGCTGCTGGCTCTGAGATGCAGAGCCCACATGCAAAGACTAGGGGAAGGCCTCTAGGAATTATGGGTGGCCTCTAGGAACTATGGGTGGCTCCCAGCTGACAGACATGGGGCAGTGCGGGGAAGGGCCCACAAGTCATTAGATTTTCCCAATGACCTGAATGAGCTTGGAATGGAAGTCATTTCCAGATGTCTAAAAAAGGATCACAATCCTTCTGTCATCTTGACTTCAGTCCTGTGAGATGCTAAGCAGAGAAACCAATAAGTCCACTCAGAATTTGGACCTATGGAACTGGAAAATAATAAAGGGGTGTTATTCTAAACCACCAAATTGTTCTCAATTGTTACAACAGTAATTGTGGAGCTCCACTTACAAAAGTTACAAAATCTTTGTTGTTTGTTTTGTGTATGTGTGCACACCTGTGTATTGTGTTGTGGTGTCTACATATTATACATGGTATCAAAATTGGCATTTAGACACATAAGTGCTCAACAATTAAAATTTCAATAAAGAGATGGATCCTAGTCATTTAATTCAAATTAAATAATCAGATAAAATGTCTTTAACATTCTAACTCACAAATTTTTTCTAGGTGGTCAGACAATAAAGTGGTGATTTCTATAAAATGTCTATATTGTTATGTAATATCCTTTACTCCTAAGATTTTCTTTCAATAGGAACAAGAAGGTTAATTCTGTAATTACATTTGTCTAATATTTTAATTATAACAGTCCACATGAGTAAATTAGATTTAACATAAATGGGATTAATCTTCATAAATGTGTTTTCTTAAAGGATAAATTTTTTTTTTTTTTTTTTTTTTTTGGTGGTGCTGGGCCTTGTGCTTGTGAGGCAAGCACTCTACTGACTGAGCTATATCCCCAGCCCTGATAAATTTTTAAAAAGGAGTTTAGGATTGCTTTGTTTTTGGATCTTCACTAAAGTAAGTTTACTAAGAGTTAAAGTTCTAACAGGTATAATTCTATATGCAAAGGGTTCAAAAAGTTTCAATTAAAGTACTATAATTAGCATAAAGTATTTCATCTTATTAAGAGAAGTAATTGAAAAAAAGTTCAGAAATTTCATAAGGATTGTTTCAAAATGTGAATTTAAAAAGGGATCAATGGCTAGGAAAGAGATAAGGTTTATGAAAGGAAAGAGATATAAGGCTTGTGAAGGCAAAGAGATAATAAAATTTATGAAGGGAAAGAGAAAGAAGGTCTAAGTATGTGACAGGAAGGTTTGTGTAAATGACAAAAAGATATGTGCAAGTTGTAGAAAGTTTATAAAGGTGATCCCTTCTCCAGACACAAGTAAAATATTAATGTTCTGATGTCAACCAAAATTTAATGCTCTATATGTTAAAGTAATAAGGTTTTCTTAAAAAATAATTTGTTCTTATCAAGATAATTTCTTATATCTGTGAAATATTATAAAAAAGTCTTAAAAATATATTGTGTGTCCAACTCTGGTTAAACAATAACTATTAGAGTATTTAATTATATTCCAGATTCTAAATTTTTCTTCAAAAATTAAACTTGGTTAATATGAAAACAGTGTAATTGTGGTGCTGTTAACTGGTTTCTTTGTATTCTAAAAATATTCATATAAAGTCTTTTAAATATAAGGTTTAGGAGAACATTTTATAAAGTTGGTATTCTCTGTAACAATGGTCTATTATAAAAATAACAAATTTAGTTAATAAATTATATGATTTAATATTTTATAATTAGAAAAAATAATGTCATAAATTTAAAAAGTTTGTATTACTCTCTACACTGAGAGTTAAACTTAAATATACTTCTAAAAGTCAATAAGGAGAGCCTGGTTTTTTTGAAGGTTGATAATATGAGATTGGGAGAAAGTAAGAAATCACTTGATAGCCTGGATCTTATAGAGTTCCATCATCATATCCAGGACATTCAAGAAAGTAAAATTGATTTTGTAGATCCTGCATGGCTGCTAAACAAATACTTGATGATCTAAATGGCTTTAATCTTTGGAATACATGAAAACAAACATTATGGTACATTTTTGGAATTATATGTTTGCTACTAATTATCTTTTGTGTCATAACAATAGGATGCCAAATATTCTGAGGAGAAATTCAGCGATTCCACGTCTTAATCCATCACTTACATTTAAAGTGTGTCCAACATTTAAAGTATAAGAAAGGGAGAGATGTTGAGTGATGTGATGGAGGATGGGAGAGCAGTTACTGAGATCAGGGGTCTCGGATGCGCTCGTGGCTGTGGCATGCCGGGTTCCTGGGAATGTTTCTGTACAAGGGCACAGGATGCCTAGCTGCTATACCAATGCTCTGCATGAGGAGGCTCTATGCAAGAGCCCCATCAGTTCTAACCTTGATCTCAGGCACACAGTTACAAGGAAGAAAGGAATTCTTATGTTAGACCACCAGTGTTTCACTAGCTCCACTTCTCCAGTTCCTGCCCACCTTACACTGTCCTTTAAATAATGGACTTTATTGAGAGCTACACAAAGCTCCTAACATTGCACTTTACAACTATGGATTGCACCTATGGAAAAGCTACATAGGCTGTCCTAGTTTCTGAACTTTCCTGTATACAAAGAATAATGGTTGCATAGTCTTTAACCTGATAATGAGACATATATAAATAAAGATTGCTGGCATAACTCTTTAAACCTCCATCTCAATCAGAAAGAAGGCTCCACCTGATCCCAGCTTAATCTTCAAGATCTGTGTCTGTCAATATTTATTTTCCAATCCGCTTTCGCCCCTCACTGGACCCGAGAGTGGTTGTGCTGGACAACAAGCAACAGAAACTAATTCAATGTAGCATTTTTCAATATGCATTGAGTGTAAAAATTAAAATTAATTCCAGCTATTCTATTACTTTCAATTACCCCACCAGCATGTGCAATGGTATTAGAAACCCCAAAAAGAGAATATATAGTGTTTTCTACTTCACCTTGCCTGTTGGACTGAGGGGCTAAGAAACCTGGGTTCTAATTCTGACCATAAGCACTGAACAAGTTAGGAGACCCTGGTTCTATTTTCATATCAGCATAAGAATCTTAAGTAAATCAGTCTCTCTAAATCTCCACTACTGTGTCTAAAATATGAATTGAGTTGGCCTAGATGATTTGTAAGGTCATCTTAACTCTAGGCACCCAAACTGATGGGTACACAATGCTACCTGGAATAAGCAACACACACTCTTTATAACCTACCACTTGCTTCTAGCAGAGAGCTCATTTTGAGAGTACAATGTGATGAGAGGAGATGGAAACTGCATAGGGCTGCTGGGCTCTTTCAACATCCAAGATTGATGGTATGGATCTCAAAGAGAAAGATGACTCTTACCTAGAGTTCAGCCTAGCCTTCCTCAATAATTATCATGGATATGTCAACAATCTCTATTGAAGATTCCTGTAAGATGTAGTCTGGTCCAAGAAGTGTGTTTGCTTTCATTCCATCTAATACCAAACCACTCAGAGGGGGAAACATTTACTGCAACACCTGTCTATCCTCTACCAATATTCCAAAGGAAACAATTTGGACAAGGAATTTACACCTCGCCAAACATAATTTAATTCATCACAACATTTTTTTTTTTTTTGCGGTGCTGGGGATTTGAACCCAGGGCCTTGTGCTTATGAAGCAAGCACTCTACCAACTGAGCTATATCCCCAGCCCACAACATTGTTTTTTAAATATATATTTTTAGGTGTTGATTGACCTTTATTTTATTCATTTATTTATATGTGGTGCTGAGAATCGAACCTAGGGCCTCACACATGCTAGACAAGTGCTCTACCACTGAGCCACAACCCCAGCCCCATCATCACATTTTTTGAACGCCTACTGTGGCTCATTCAGTTAAGATAGAGGAAACCAGATGCTTTGGAGGTAAGGTTTGGTTTCATTTCCAAACTCTGATTTCAGTATCAGTATCTCAAGTAGTGCAACTTAAATGTGAAGGAGATAGGGAGGCAAAGACCAGACTCATTACACTCAAAGCAAAGAGCTATCTGGTAGGTATGATTTACAGCTATAGTTGTCCCTCAATATTACAGAGAAGGAATTGGTTCCAGGACCCATTCAGACACCAAAATGTGTGGAAACTCAAGTCCATTACATAAAATGGTGTAGTATTTACATCATCATATACTTTAAATCATCTCTAGAATATTTATATGCCTAATACAATGTAAGAGCTACATGAATAGTTGTTACACTGAATTGTTTAGGGAATAATGACAATAAAAAGCCTGTTTATATTCATACAGACACAATTTTGGTGGGAGGGGATTATTTTCCTTCTTTTTTTGCAGTACTGGGGATTTAACCCTGGGGCACTCTACCACAGACCCCTTCTTTAAAGTTTTGAGGCAAAGTCTCACTAAGTTAGTTGCCCTGGCTGTCCTTGAACTTAGGATCTTCCTGCCTTAAACTCTGGAAGAGCTGGGATTACAAGCATGAAACAGGCCTAACTTGGAGGAAGTACTTTAAATCTGCAGTTGGTTAAATCCAAGGATACACAAACTGAGGACATGGAAAGGCAACTGTATTTTTAAAAATATTTTTTAGTTGTCGATGGACCTTTTTAAAATTTATTTATTTATCTATTTATTTATTTATTTATATTTGGGGCTGAGAATCAAACCCAGTGCTTCATGCTTGCTAGGCAAGCACTCTACCACTGAACCACAACCCCAGCCCAAGGCAACTGTATTTTGAAAAGAAGGTAAAGGATTCATTAAGAAGCAAGTATAAGCACTGAACAGAGAGCTACTAAGAACTTGTTTCACATCATATTAACATCAGTGCTCGCTCTGTGCAAATTTTTATCTGCACCACTGTCCTCAATCAGGGTTTTCCAGAAAACTATCTTCAAGTTCATGAAACTGAAATTTAAGATTTAATTTTTTATTAAATATTTTCCATGGACAAATGATGCAACCATATGCAATCAGATGTCATTGAAAATATGACCATGTATTTGCATATATGTCACATGCACAATATGTATTTTATGCTGCCCACTTTTATACATTGTGTAAGTTAATATGTTACACTTATCATTTTTCAGTGCCTATTTCAACGATCTTTGCATTCAATAATGGTTGACCCAAATCACCCAAATCAGTGATTGCTAACCTTTGGTTTTCAGAAACACACATGACAAATGTGTTCAGAAGAGTGATACACTCTCACAGATATATCCAGAATTATAGGCAACTCCAAGAGTTTGACCTATAACTCTGACCCTTTAATCTTCCACCTAAGAAATCATGTTAAAAATAAAATTGTTATGTAGATGACCTTAAATTTATTCTAATTGATTTTAAAAAATAAATTATTAGCTGGGCCTGGTGGCACACCCCTGTAATCCCAGCTACTTGGGAGGCTGAGGAAAGAGAATTGCAAGTTTGAGGCCAGCCTGGACAAGTTAGCAAGACCCTGTCTCAAAATAAAATTTATAAAGAGCCGAAGGGTGCTTGCCTAGCATGTACAAAGCCCTGGTTTGATGTCCAGTACTGAGATAAAATAGAAAAAAAGAAGAAAGAAAGAAAGAAAGAAAGAAAGAAAGAAAGAAAGAAAGAAAGAAAAGAAAAAAAGGAAGACATCATTAACAATCTTTAGTACTTTATTTATTAGCAAGCAATTATTTGCAATAGATATCCTATGTTTGGGTCACAGCAATGCATTTTGACGCCTTGGATGGTAAGCACAGCCCTGCTAACACACAACTATGCCTCTGAAATCTGAATTCTTGAAAGCTAAGGTGCTTGGTACAGAGAACGAGGGAAAGGGAATAAAAGTAGAAACCTAGCTATTCTCCCCACTGGGAAACTATGGAATATTACAAACCAGTAGACTCTGTTGTAGGAGTCTACTAATGATCTTATCTTGCAGATACCTGATTGATCTCCCACTTTATAATCTGGGTAGCATTTGACAAGTTGCTTAGCATCTTTGCACTTACTGAGTGTCTTCAGTAAAATTACAGTACCCACCTTATTGATTTTCTGTGAGAACAAAATAAATTAGCAATAAAGGAGCTAAGAAAAAAGTCTGGCCAGGTACAGTTGTGCATGCCTGTAATCCCAGTGGCTTTGGAAGCTAAGGCAGGTGGATGGTGAGTTCAAAGCCAGCCTCAGCAACTGCAAGGCACTAAGTAACTCAGTGAGACCCTGTCTCTAAATAAAATACAAAAAGGGGTGGGGATGTGGCTCAGTGGTTGAGTGCCCAAGTTCAACCCCCAATGCCAAAGTCTGGAACAGGTATTCACCAAATGTTTGGTTTTGTTATCATTACATGCATTGAAAACTGCTGAGAAGAAATATGCTAAAATTTTAACAGTGGTTGTTCCTAGGTGACAAGATTACAAATTTTTATTTTCATTATACTTTTATACTGTTCTATAGTTTGCAAAGTTTTGAGTATGATATTTGTATTTGTCTGATATCCAAAAAAACACATTGTTTTCCATTGTTGTTTTGGTACTGGGAATTGAACCTAGGCTTTGCCACTCAGCTACTACCCAGCCCTTTTAATTAATTAATTAATTAATTAATTAATTTTGGTGGTGCTGGGAATTGAACCCAAAGT